>NW_010327886.1:22769-33015 GCF_000700745.2 Antrostomus carolinensis
AGAGGGATCTAAAAAATCCTGTGAACCTTTTGCAGAGGAGAAAAAGGAGCCATTTAAGTGGACAAGATTGCCTGGACAAGTGAAGTGTTTTTCTTTGCTTTTCAAAGAAAAATAATGTAGAATACGCTATGTTTTTATAACTTTACTTTTATGCTCTTAAGTATTAGGAAGCAAGTCATTAATTAGAGGAAATTTAAAAAAAATAATAAATGAGATACAAAACATTAGGAACTCTCAAAAATAGTAGAGGATGCTTAGCATCTTACCAAATATGGTACATTTAACCATTTTTGCCCAGAACAGTCGGGTATTTTTATCTCCGTAATTCTGTGGGAATTTGAAAGAGTAGGGCTATTCAGGTAGTGGAAGTAAGACAGGAAACCAGTTCTCAGGTTTCAGTTCGATTGGATGTGTTGTTGTTTTTTTGTTTGTTTGGTTGGTTTTATTTCTCAGCTAAAGTTATTTTTACAATATAATAGATTATGAAGGAACGATCATATGACAGTTCATACGATCATAGAATAGTTTGGGTTGGGAGGGACCTTAAAGATCATCT
Source organism: Antrostomus carolinensis (assembly GCF_000700745.2). Taxonomy (NCBI): domain Eukaryota; kingdom Metazoa; phylum Chordata; class Aves; order Caprimulgiformes; family Caprimulgidae; genus Antrostomus; species Antrostomus carolinensis. The sequence continues at coordinate 23,326 of NW_010327886.1, forward strand.
AATTCCCCCCCCTCTGCCATCAGCAGGGACACCTTCCACTAGATCAGGTTGCTCAAAGCCTCATCCAACCTGGCCTTGAACACTTCCAGGGAGGAGCAGCCACAGCTTCTCTGGGCAACCTGTGCCAGTGTCTCACCACCCTCACAGGAAAGAACTTCTTCCTAATATCTCATCTAAACCTGCCCTCTTCCAGTTTAAACCCATTTCCCCTTGTTCTGTCACTAACTGCCCTTGTGAAAAGTCCTTCCCCAGCTTCCTTGTAGGCCCCTTCAGGTACTGAAAGGCAGCTGTAAGGTTGATTTTTTCCGTTTAAATTCCCTGAAGATTATAGTTGCTTTTTAAAACTTATACATGACAGGAACTAAGAATGTGTTTTAAGCATTGGGTAGTTAATATTCATAACTGTGTAATCCCAATTCTTACCTGAAAACTAGGCTTGCCGCATACCGAACAAGCATCTGTTTTCATTGCGAGGTGGAGATATGGGCTGTTTCTGTATTCGTTTCTCTCATGATGGGAAAACGCTGGCAGCAGCATGTGCAGGAAGGAATGGCTATCCCATTGTTTGTAAGTTTAAAATATGTTTTGGGTTTTTTTCTTATAACTCATGTAGTTTGAAATTAAAGGGGGCAAAAGATATATTTTTCAGTTGTGGGCTTTTTAGAGGTTTTGTTTTATAATTGTGTTTTGTAAATTGTTCTGTGCATTAAAGAGCACTGAGGACAATGCTCTTTCTGTGTTAATAGGGTTGGAACTGGCTTTTCATACATGGTAATCTATGTACAATTTAATGGTATGAAATCACAGTATTTCTGTGCAGAGATCTAATGGAAATACTGAATCAGTTTGCATAAGCAACGTATTTTCTGATAAAAAATTTTTAAGTGAAATAACTTTTCCAGCCCCCACGCCCCACACTTTTTTGTGTAATTTTTTCTCCCAATCTGTCATCAAAGTTAGGTGTCTGGCATACTGTCATCTCCAGACAGACTACTGGAGGCTGCTGTCTTCCATGGTCCAGTTCCGTTGGAACTACAAATATTCCTTATTACTCAAACTTGGGGCTGCTTCTTCATATTAACCTCAAGTGCATAGTTCTTAAACCCTGCCTGAGAATTTTGAGGTTTAGAGACAACAGTATTTTAAGTGTACACAAAGTAAATGTTTAAAGGCAAGGAACAGTATGCCTAGATTCCCTTAGTACACAGTCCCAGAAAATTATTTCTCTGTTAATCTACTTCAAAGATTGGTCAGGTAGCTATTAAAATTAAAAAAAGAAAAAAAAAGAAAAATTATGATCTGATTCTAATAATTTAAAACAAGTAGGCTGTTTCTTAAGGATTAAGGCATTCATGACATCCATGAACCACTAGATGGAAGTATATGCTTGCTGTCCATGGTTATCTAGCAACTATTTGATCTTGTTCTCTGAAAATGAGAAGATAAAGAAAATGATTTGACTTAGGCTAGCAGAAATTCAGCCTAAGATTAGAATGAACTTTGCACTAATAATTGTATATAACTGACTGTAAATATTTACAACTTTTTTATGTTTCTATTTAAACTTCACTAGTGTATGAAATTCCTTCTGGACAGTTCCTGAGAGAATTTTATGGTCACCTTAACATAGTCTATGATCTCTGTTGGTCAAAAGACAATCAATACCTTCTTACTGCATCCTCTGATGGCACTGTCAGGTCAGTATGATGAAGATGTTCTGGCAGATAGCGTCAGAAGCACAAAAGAAGGTGTCCAATTTCCTGTCTTACTACAAAAATGTGCTGTAATGTTTTAGTTAAAGATTTGATTGCAGAATGACTTACTCTATCATATCATAAAAATTGTGGTGGAGTTAATCACTTATGCTGTGTTACTATATAGGTTTCTAATGTATATTTATTTGAGACCAAAGCTTTTCCAAAAACTGTAGTGTCTAAAGCTACAGTGCAGCAAAAACCCTAAAGGCTTTATATTTCAAGAAGTTACTGAGACAGTTGGAATAGTCTGTCCTTGGAGAAACTGACATGAATGCAGCATTGAGTTTGTAAATTTGAACATGAGAGAGAAAATTGAAAATTTAAGATTTAAGTTATATGTATAAATTGGACACAGTGCACATACATATGTAGTTTTTTAGTTTTTGGGCACTTAGTTAAATATTTCAACTTAAATTGCTCTAAATGAAATTTGGTATTATTATTTCCAAGACTGAATGTGTACACATTATCCTCTGCAATTAAAAAGTGTACTTCAGCACAGTGTTAATGTTAAAATACTAATCTGTTCAAGGTTTAGAAGCAAAACCTTCAAAACTGTAAAAAACCATGAAAATATGGCTGTGACATTGCACAATTTTATTACGAGTAACTTCGTAAGTTTTCATAAAGCTTTTCTTTTTTTGTTTTTTAGCTCTTCAGATCCCTCTCTGTTGTTTCTTTTATGCAGCTCAGTAATGCTACAGGCAGTTGCATACTTAAAATGCCAGAAGAATTGTTAAATTATGTATTGTATGTGTGGAACTGTTTTGCCTTTTTTTTGCTGCTTGTATATAGGCATAAAAAGAGTATTTTGAGAGTTTAGTCCATGTTTTTATTTTTTATTTGGAAGCAGATTAAATAATAATTTTTTTTATACTGAAGTAAATATCAATTTCCCAGCTGTTCCTCAATTATTGAATTTGTGGCAGCAAGTTGAAACTGTAGGAGTCTAACTCCTTTTCTGTGTACTACACATAGTCACTGCACGAGTTAGTTCCTGTATTTATTGTCTGTTAAGCTCCTTTAAAAGTCTCAGTTTAGGCAAGGTGTTTCTTCTTTTTCCCTTTCATATGAGAAACATTTTGCCACTGAAACATAATAGAATTGAAGAATGAGGACCAAAAGTCACCCCATTGCTTTAAAGTCATTGTCTGTTTATTACCTGCATCATCCCTCAGTCTGAGTTCTACAGCAACTTGTAGAGAAATTTGAGAATTTATGTGAATCCTTTATATAGTGTTTTATATGTTACTCCTGAGTCTTCCCAAGCTTTAGTCCCACATTATTTGTGAGTAATAAATTAACTTTTATGTTGTTAAAACAAAACCATTCTAAAAGATTGGTAGATCCTTGTGACCTTTGCACGTTAAATTGCAAGTTAATTGCAGTACTCTAAGGGATTGCAATTTTGTGATGGCCTCACCTCTGAGTAAGCTTAGAATTCTTCAGAAGCCACCAGAAGTAGTCACCTCACCTGGAAGGGTGTCACTCAAACAATTAAATACCATATTGTAACTGAGCACCCTCTGGAATGTGCTGCCCACCTGTATTTCATAATCCAGTTACCATTCCATTCTTTATGGACTCATCTTTGGGGAAGGCTCAATAATAAAATGTATAGTGTCAAACCGGAAACACTTCCTAAGAAAAATGTGATCTTATAGCTATGGGTGGTGAAGCATAGGAAATAGATGAATAGTAAGAACTGAATTGATGTGAAAAAACATCCTTGAGATCACAATCACTGTGTGGTAGGTAACTGTTCTTTCAAAACTTTCCGGGGTTTTATTTATGTTTAGTGGTCCTAAATGTTCTTTTGTGGGTTTTTTGTTCTAACTTTTTTTTTTTTTTTAACAAGTCATACCCCAAAAGGTCTTAATTATTTGTTTATAATTCCTGAAAGAAAGAAACTGATCCATTCCAGGGAATTCTTTCTCTGTATTTTAATGAGTGTCATGAATTTACTGTGAAGATAGAGTACTATGAAGTAGTGAAGTATTTTACTACTAGTGAAGTAGTAAATGTATTTTAATTCTTGTTAGAAAGTACCATATTAGAGGATTAAATATAGATGGAACAAATTGGTAGGATAAACAGGTGATGTTAAGTGTTTGCAAGCATTTGTTTCTAGAACCACTAGCACAAAATATGGTATCAGTTATACCTGTGTATGTGGTTGCTTTATACAGTAGATATCCTAACGTGCTTTCCTTTTAGAATGTGGAAAATAGAAACGCAGGCAGCATCTGCAGTGAGAGTTTTCCCTCATCCTTCATTTGTTTACACGGCAAAGTACCACCCAGTTGCTGACTCGTTGGTTGTGACAGGATGTTATGACTCGGTGATTAGAATCTGGAATGCAAATGTGAAAGAAATCCATGGGCAACTGCTACAGGAGCTTGATGGTCACAAAAGCTTCATCAACACACTTTGTTTTGATGCAGAAGGTATGTACTTGGTATTACTTTTTTCAAATAGTCTTCTGTCGAAGACCAACTTGAGTGTTAGTAGTTTGCTTTATTTCATAAAGGCAATGTGAAATGCTGTAATAGAATAGAATAGTTTTAGTTGTGTTTGCAATCAATATGTTAGTATGATGCCTTATTTGGACAAACACAAAGGGACACATAGTCCCTGATATAAATTGAGAGGAATCAGAAAAGGCAAGTGTAGAAAAGATGAGTGAACAAATGTGTAGTGATCAGGAAATGATGACTGGGCAAATTTTGGTCATAGTTTAGTTTCCATTGTCCCTTTAATTAGCTATTATTAGTTAGCTAGTGTTTTGCATATATTGCAGAAAAAAAATAGCAGAACATAAAGCACAGATGCTGCTGTTCAGAGGAGGCAAACACATCAGATTGGCTAGAATTTTTCTATGTGGAAGAATTATGTCCTAACTTAAAAGCACAAGCAGGAAATCTGAAACCAGCTTCTGGAGAACTCTCAGAACAGAACTTCAGAACAGGAGATTTAATGGTCGCAAAAGTAGCAAAGACAGCTCTACCATATTGTCATTCAAAGTTATAAACTCAGTGCAAAGATAAAGAAAATGAGGTAGCAGTAGTTAGAGTGAGAATTTTAATGCTAGGCTGAAGAAGTGGGAAAGCGATGAACTTGTAAACACTGACGGAGAATGAAAAACTGAGAGAAAAGGACAGAGATTTGACCATTGTGAATAATATTAACTGGTAGATTAACAGCTAAAAGTGAGTGAGAGATGTACTGTCATGTACTAGTGGAGGGTGGGAAGAACTGAGGATGGATGGATGAATGAATAAGGTACTTGGAAGTGTTTGACTTTTTCTGGTATTAGTGACATCATTAGTAATTAGATGGTTCATTTTTGGAGGTATTCACTGGAGTAGGTACTATGAAGAGGAAAGAGTTGCATTTTTATAAATAGTAAGTATTATTGCTTAATATAAGAAAAACTGTTGGAAAACAGTATTTGTTCTTGTTCAAGATGCTCTCAGTGAATGCATAGGTAAGCATTAGGCTATTGTGAAGCTCATTAAATTATAAATGCTCATTTTTTTTCTGGTTCTCAAGTATGACTAAAAATGAAAAAAAACTTAAAAGAATATTTTGCACCCCAGTATCTGACTTACATGCTGAATCCAAATCTATGGTAACAACTTACGTCATGCATTATAAGCAAAATGTATTTGGAATGAGTATATCATAGCAAAAGAGAGGAAAGAATTGGTGTTCACCTTTTCACAGAAATAATAGAAAAAAATTGTTTCTTGTTCATACATCCTTTTCTGCATTTAATAATTTCTGTGGTATTCTACTTACAAGACATTTTTTTACAGGGCTCCACATGTTCTCAGGAGATAGTTCAGGACTGATAATAGTTTGGGATACATCTGTCAAAGGAAGTTCTCAACACCTGTTTCAACACTGGAGGATTAATAAGGTATGCAGGTTTTAAACTAGCATTGTAATTTTTATGTGAATTGTTCCAAATCTAGTCATTTTATTTGAATTCAGATTTTTTTGTACATTAACTTTTGTTTGACCGAAAGGGTTTATTACCTTTAACAGTACAAAAGAGCTGATAGAACGTGCTGTGATTCACTGACTTAAAATTTTTGAATTGTTTTGCAACTTCAATTTTTTTGTATATAAAACATGAAAATGCTTGAGGTTTAATAGCATTGTATTAACAGATAAATACTAGTGCATTAGGATTGTTCTCTAGGCACACCAGTAAAATAGACCACAGGCTTTACAAATCACCTTTGTTCATGCCTTAGAGGCATAATGTTCAGTCAGTGTTTCTGTCATCAACTGTGTTTCAGAAGTTCAGAATCACAGTAGAATCTACCTTGTGAAAAGTTGATTGCCTAGGATGTAATGCCTTAATATAGGAACAAACTTTTTCCTTAACCAAATAGAATCAAGTGGGCCTAAAAGGAGTAATACAAGAGAAGAATCAATAATAACGTGAAAATATGAGTTTTAAAACACAAAGATTTTTTTTTAACTTTATTTTCCTTCTTTCTGTAGGAAATTAAAGAAAATGATACTAAAGGAACAGCAATAAATCATTTGGAGGTGCATCCAAATGGAAGGCGTTTATTAATCCATGCCAAAGACAGTACCCTGAGAATCATGGATCTAAGAATGTAAGTAGATTTTTGGTGACAAGTGCGTATTTCCTTTTTGTTTTAAAATTTACTTAGGGGAATAAGGTGCAATGAAACTATTAAATCTGTAGTTGTGGAGAAAAAAGATGTCCTAATAATCAAGGATAGCAATAATAGGGTTAGGAAATGGTTTCAAAACACTGCTGTATTGCAGACCTTTTGTGTGATATTGGCTAAGTCTTTCAGAATATAATATCCAAAAATTACTAGATAATTTGGGAGCTTAAGGAGGCATGAAGGAGAAGACACTGGTCTCCTAAAGATTGAGTTCACTTTTAAAAATGCAGTCTGGGCATGAAAATAACTTTGAAATTGTAACAATTTTTTGTGCGTTAGTTTCTCGTTGTTAAGACCCTGGGAAGAGTATTTTGATTTTAAAATGGAATGAAGATTATCATCATAAATAATGAAATATGCAGTGATGTACATATTGTGGTATATAAAGCAAGTGGTGAGATGTTTTTTGCTATTTTCTCATTTTTAATAGTTGTGAACATGATTCTTTAATAGTAACAATAAAAAACAAGAAGGTCACACAATCACTTGAGTCATTGAGGCTGGATAGTGTCCAGTTCAACCTCAATAATCAAAGTATGAGAGCATGTTACTTGGGGCTTTGTCCAGTTGGGATTTGCATATCTCAAAGGATGCAAAGTCTACAAGTTCTGTGAACAATATGTTCTAGTTTTCATTCACCCTCAAAGAAAAATAAGTTTTTTTCTTAATTGTAAATGGAATTTCATATATTTTTTCATATATTTCGATTTGTGTACGTTCTCTCATTGATAAAATGCACCTGAATATTTTCTTCTGGATAGTCACGTTTAAGATACTAATGTTCTTTCCAAATGATTCATCCTTAATTTCATGGGTTCCCTTCCTCACTTTGCCACACAGAAAATCAAAGGTCCCTGGTGTTCTACATGAAATTACCTGTGGGAAATACCTTTATTCTCTCATAGCATGAGAAATGACATTCTTTTAGAACATACTTTTGTACATAGATATTCTCTCTCAGAAAGTCTCACTTACTTAAGTAATTGGGAAGGATGTTTCAACTAGCTGAAGACTTTCCAGTCTTACAGTGCGCTCTTCATCTTGTACTGTAAACAGTAAAGTATAACGACCATGCTAGAAGGCTAAACTATCCGCTCAATTGAAGCATGAAATTGGTGGATTAACAGAGGGAACCTGCAATTTTTGAGGCAGACAGTGTTCTTTCATCACTACCATTCCTAAAAAGTGCAGACAATTTTAGTTTGAGAGAGAAAAATGGACATGCATATTAATCTCTAAGAAAGAGTTAATATGGTGTGCCCTCCTATCTCCCACACCTTTGGCCATATATTCCTAGCATTTCCTTTTTATCAGCTCTAGAGATCTTTTGATGAAGCGTAAGTCAGATCACTGAGCTGATCCGACTAAAAATCAGCCTACGAATACAAATGATTAATTTTCATTTTAATCAACTATCTGATTGAACTCATCTGATAGCTGCCCAAACACTAGAGAAGAAATGAGGGAGAGCCTGGGAAAATAAGGGTGGAGAGGACAGCAGCAGGACTGCTGCTTTGACCGCAGTCCACAGTTACATTGGCTTAAGTCTGTCAATAAACCACAGGGTCAGATACCCAGCAGTGATAATTTTACACGTCAGCATTAACTGTTCATTCCCTGCATGAGAAAAGAGGGGGTGGAGGTCACGGATCAACACAATTCACTTTGAATGACAGCTAGTTGTTCTTAACTTTCCTCTTTCAACTTGCTTTTTTGATCTTTTTGGATAATGCTGTTCTCCTGTCACTCCGGTATGCAATCAGGGATTTGGTTTTGGTTCAGACCTCTCCTTAGGGTTCCATATACAGGTTGGTTTTACATCTTGCAGAGCTCTTCTACATGATATCTTAGAGATACTATCTTTTTTACTCACACAACTATAAGTCTTATTTGGACTAACATGGTCTTGCACTGTGATCATTAAAGCATCCTTTTCTCTTGCTTGCCAAACAGAATTGTATCTAAGGTATATTCATTCAAAATATTGTCAAAAATAATGTTCCTGTCATAATAACTGCATTGCACTTCTCCCAGCATACCTCCATTTTTTCTGCAGTAACACATTTTAAAAATCGCTCTCTGCTGTCTTTGAGGGCTGCTGTGGCCTATTGCCATTCTCCTTGCCAAAATTTTGCATCATGGTATTACTACTATATTAATCTTAATTATGAACTTTCATATCTCTTTCCAAGCTGTACCTCATGTTTAAGATTAACCTCTTACAAGGTAGCTTATGCTTCCTTAAATCCTTTTGCAGATTCTTTCTTACTTGATGCCTACAAACTGACACTAGTTTGTTAGTAGGTCATTATTACTATGCTGACCAGTAGTGTTTCACTGAAAAAAGATTAGGATACCTAAGTAGCACAATAATATTAATAGTAATGTTAATAGTAAATCAATGTTGTTGTCTAAAGTTTGTTGATTCTACTGCTGGTTTTCTAACCAAGGAGACATTAGTCTAAAGAGCTAAAGAGAGATTCTGGATAAATTTAAGCACTACTGGGATGTAATCAAGTTGGCAGGGTTTGGAGTAATACTGCCATTTTCCCCATTTCTGCAAAGCCCAGCATCAAGGAAATGCAAATTACTACATCTATATCCTTTCTCTAGATCTGAGTATTTCCATTTTCTAGTGAAAGACGAGGTTGTATGCTTTCATGTATAATTTCAAGTGTATTGTGAAAGCCAGGCAAAATAAAGGGTAAATGCTGAACTCTGCAAAAGGTGGTTGCTTGCATATCTATTTGGGATGCAAAATGTATTGGGTTTTTTTGAGGAATAGAGAGAGGGACTGACACATATAAAGCTAGATATGTGTCTTTTCTGAAGGTAGCTACTACATTTACAAACTATTCTCCATCTTTAGCTTGGCCACAAAAAAATACATAGGTGCCACAAATTACAGAGAAAAGATCCACAGCACCTTAACACCATGTGGTACGTTCCTATTTTCTGGAAGTGAAGATGGAAAGGCTTATGTTTGGAATCCAGAAACAGGTAACTAATTATTTTATGGTCTTACACCAGGTTGTCAGAACTGAGGGGGAAATGGTTTTGTTAAGCTTTATTGAAACACTTTTGATATGGAATAAAACTTGAGTAAGATATTCTTAAATCCTGAAGCCTTAGCTCCACCTTTTAAATAGTTGTTATTAATCTTTTAGATTTAATTCTCTAAAGGAAATTAATAGGCAGAAGGTAGCATTTGTAATATCCAG
>NW_010327886.1:33044-37014 GCF_000700745.2 Antrostomus carolinensis
GTACTGCAATTCTTCAGGTGTGAATGAGGGTCTTAAAATGGAATGTGCAAAAACGTTTTAAATCAAATCAGTCTGCTGCATTTTTTTGGATTTGGAAATTAGGCTTTTGTTGAGAACCACTTCATCTGTTTCCCAAGGGCAACTAGGGAGGCTGAATATTTTTGGCCTTTGGATTATAAGGTTTCTTTGTTAATTATTCCCCAAACTGAGTAATTTCAAAATAGCTACCAAAAAATGGAAAAATGTTAACCAGATGTAAGATAGAGTTTGTCATCTTCATTGTACAGTGAGGTAAAGGAACAAAAATAACAGTAGAAGGTAATAGAATATACTTTTTTGTTTTTTTTGACATATTCTGTGTCCAATTAAGATCTAAATAATTTTTTAAAAAGAGGAAGTAAGTATTTTAAAACTGGCAGCTAATCAACAGTTCTGTTTTGAATTTCTTTCCATGTTTACAACTCTTTTAGCATCTATGCCACTACATAATTTGTCTGAAAACTTTTAAAAAGAAAAAAAGTAGAAGGAGGGAGAAACTTTGTTAGTAGTATGTTTTCACAGGCTTTGACTCTTGCTTACACCCTGTACTTGCATTCATAATGCCATCAGCTGAAGAGCTAATTATTTTTTTTAAATAGTTTTATGCTCAACTTTCACTCCTATTGTCAGTATTATATAACTGAAATCCACAACTAAGTTATCTCTGGCAAAATGCAAGCACAAACAAATACTGTGGAACGCTACCTTTCCAGAACTTGCTTATCAGAATAGGAGAACTCAGGTAACCTGATGCATCCTCTGAGGTTTCCTGCAGATGTTGCAACAGCCCAAACTTTTCTGACTTACTGAATAACTTAAAAGCATGCAATATTTTTTGTCTTATGCCAAATATTACTTTTCAATAAAGAAGTGTACTAAAGAATGTTTATTTACAGGGACAGTCACTGTGCTGTAGTAATAGAAGCTTTAACCATCTGTTATTCTGCTATATGAAATATGTTTCCATGGTATTAATGAATGTATTTAACTTCTGTAGGAGATCAGGTGGCCATATATTCTGAACTCTCCTTCACATCTCCACTTCGTGATGTTGCCTTTCATCCACATGAACACATGGTGTCATTTTGTGCCTTTGGTCAAAACCAGCCAATACTTGTATACATTTATGATTATAAAGGTACAGTACAAAATTTCTTGATACATCCCTGTAAATATTTTATTTTTACAAGTGATTTGCTAGTATTTGTACTTCTTTTGAAGGAAAAAGAAAACAGTCATTTGATGATAATACGTATCTTTATCCTGGGAAATATCAAAACCCAACTGGACATGACCCTGAGCAACCTGCTCAAGATGACCCTGCAGAGGCTTTGGCCCAGCCAATCACCAGAGGTCCTTTGCAACCTCAAGCTTAAATGTGTTATTGTATGTCATCCTGTGTGATTCTTATAGCACTTTATCAAATATAGGCAGTGTCATATAAATATTTTAAAGTCGCTTTTTAGTATCAAGGTGGATTATGGATCCAGAAGATACTATTGTTCTGAAAATTAATGAATAGCATTATAGAAATCTCATTATTTTGTGCTGGCTATGTTACAAAATAGTGTTAAGTAGCTGTATAGAAATGAATTAATATGAGAGAGGATAGATTGCTTTAATAAACAGGTGTTAAGACTGTGGTGTGCTTATGTGAGAGCTATGCTCTTTTGAAGAGAAGATAGTGATAAATGCCAGCTTTGAATTTGGTGTACAAAATAAAATTCAGACTGTCCTTTACAGGCTTTTCTGATGTTGTGTTTTTGTGGTTAGCTTTAGCAGTGTCATTGTTTCAATTAAGGACGTAGTTTCAGATGTGATGTGCATCTAGACAGTAGATAATGTTGATATGAATTATGCCATAAATTTTGCATATCTGTAACAGATTTTTCTTTGAATTATGTTTACAGTGAACATAGATTTATTAAAGCTAATCCAGTCTTTATACATTTTCTTTTTAAATAACATGTACTAACGAGATTACTCATACCAAATCTCACAGTTTAGGTTATTTGTCTGTTGAACTGGTTGACTTTTACAGGAAAATAAAGTGGAATGACTTTACAATCAAAATTTAGTGCTAAACTTCAACCCAGTAAGATATCTGCATTCTAGAGAGCAATGGAAAATTTTTTGGTAAAGGATTTCTTTAAAATTTTTTGACTGTTCAACAGACAGCGAGTCTTTAAAAAGCTAATAGGCTAGTTTAATATATATATATGCGTGTGTGTGTATATTTAGAGATCACAGAGATATCATACTGATCATACTAGTAGTTTTTTGTATCATCTGTCTGTTTAACTAAGTCACTGGTGACAGTAAGATTTTGCATAGTTTGTGGTCTTTTCTACATTGTCTGTTACTAACTTTTTGTTCCTTTTTTGGTTAATAGCACACACTTTGCTTTCAGAAGATGGTCTTACTGCCTTAGTGTTGAAAGAGTTAATCATATAGTAATACTAATTTTAGTCACTGTCTCAGTTTTTAAGACTAAAACAGTATGTGTTTTACATACACCAGCAGTTTTATGAATGTCTTGGACAAAACTTTCATGAAGAATTCTTTTAATCTTGTTGGCTTGAGACCACAGTACAAAAAAATCACAAAAGTCAGACCATTTGTTTAAATGACAATGAGCACAACTTTCATCAAAAGTATCCTATTCTTAGAGCAGGCTACCTCTTAAGAATGCCTCCTGTGCCTATATATATGTCTAGCAACTTCTGAAATTTTACTCCAATATAATAAGCTCACTTGAACTAGGATGAAAAAAATGTGGAATGTACCTAGTAAAATAGCTGACTTTAACTCAGTGCAAACTATATAACTTTCTTGCCTTTGAAAACATTCCTTTCTCTTCTTCCCCCAGTATTTCTGCGTGGAGAACACTGTTGTTTATAAACAGTACAAAAATACCAGTTCTGTGTAAGAGGTTTCTGATCACAGTTAACAGAAGGGAGACATTGTAAACAGGAAGAGTTAGGAAGAAATCACAGAATCACAGGGGTTGGAAGGGACCTCAGGAAATAATCTAATCCAACCCCCCTGCTAAAGCAGGTCCCCTATAGCAGGTTGCACAGGAAGGTGTCCAGGTGCCTTTTGAACATCTCCAGAGAAGGAGACTCCACAACCTCTCTGGGCAGCCTGTCCCAGTGCTCCGTCACCCTCACAGTAAAGAAGTTTTTCTTGAGGTTTGCATGTAACTTCGGGTGTTCCAGTTTTTGCCCATTGTCCCTTGTCCTGTAACTGGGCACCACCAAAAAGAGCCTGGCCCCATCCATTTGAGACATTGATACGATCCCCTCTCAGTCATCTCTTCTCCAGGCTGAAGAGTCCCAGCTCTCTCAGCCTCTCCTTATATGGGAGATGTTCCAGGCCCCTAATCATCTTTGTGGCCCTCCACTGGACTCTCTCCAGAAGATCCCTGTCTTTCTTGAACTGAGGAGCCCAGAACTGGACACAGTATTCCAGATGTGGCCTCACCAGGGCAGAGTAGAGGGAGAGAAGAACCTCCCTCGACCTGCTGGCCACGCTCTTCATAATGCACCCCAGGATACTATTGGCCTTCCTGGCCACAAGGGCAAACTGCTGGCTCATGGCCAACCTGCTGTCCACCAGCACACCCAGGTCCTTTTCCACAGAGCTCCTCTCCAGCAGGTCAGCCCCCAACCTGTACTGGTGCATATGGTTATTCCTCCCCAGGTGAAGGACTCTGCACTTGCTCTTGTTGAACCTCGTCAGGTTCCTTTCTGCCCAACTCTCCAGTGTGTCCAGGTCTCGTTGAATGGCAGCACAGCCTTCTGGTGTGTCAGCCACTCCTCTTCTGCTGTGTCAGCCACTCCTCCCAGCTTGGTGTCATCAGCAAACTTGCTGAGGGTGGACTCTGTCCCTACATCCAGATCATCGATGAAGATGTTAAACAAGACCAGAC
>NW_010327887.1:0-14973 GCF_000700745.2 Antrostomus carolinensis
ATCCCCGGGGCGGGTGTGGGGCACCGGCCCCCAGTGCTCCCTCCGGGGATGGGGGGAAAAGGAATTAACTCGGCTTGAGGTGATCCTCGGGAGGAAAAAGGGGAGAAAACGTGAAGTTTGGGCATCTGCCCAGGGAGGTGTTGGGTTTCTCGTGAAATTTGTCATGTTCTCACCGCAACAAAACTGGATGTGCGGTGAGGTGCCAAGCACAACACGGGCAGGAGCAGCAGCAGCCCTTCTCCAGGAGACCCTTCCCTGTCCCCTCCAGCCCGGTGGGCTGTTGGGGGGTCACAAAACCCCTCGGTGAGGTTTTGTAGAATCTTAGAATTGTTTTGGTTGGAAAAAGACCTTTAAGATCATCGAGTCCAACTGTAAACCCAACACTGGTAAGTTCACCACTAAACCATAGAATCGTTTGGTTGGAAGAGACCTTTGAGATCATTGAATCCAACTGTACCTGTCTACTGCTCAACCAGATCTCTGAGCACCTCATCTACCCGTCTGTTAAATCCCTCCAGGGATGGGGACTCCACCACCTCCCTGGACAACCCCTTCCAATGCCTCAGAACCCTTCCAGTGAAGAAATTTCTCCTGTTTTGGTGGCAGCCCCAGTTCATGGTCCTGCGTGGGGACGTGGTGTGGGGAGAGGCTTCCCTGACGCTTCTGCACTGGGGTCTAGAACCTACCCAGGGCCTCCTCGGGGGTTAGGAGCTTGGAAACGGGTAGTTTTTGTGGCTGTGAAGTAAGTGTTGTTCCACGAGTGGATATGATTCCAGTGGGAAGCTTTGCAGTCCCAGTCTTGGCTGGCGGCGTGAAGTGGTAACCTGCAAAATCACTTTAAAGTGCAGAATTTGTGACTTGGATGCAAATACAATATCATTCATCAGTAAGGGTGATGTGCTTCTTGAAACACCGCTAACAGTGTGTGGTAAAGCTCTCCTCCCACCTGCTGCCTCGCAATTTATTACCTACAAATGACCAAGCCCTTGGGTTGCTCTAGAAAGGGAGATCTCTGACTGATGGGCTTCATTTTGCGTGGTGGGCTTGTTCCTGTTAACTGCTGTGATACAATTTAGGATTTGGGGTGGTTAATAGTCTTATCTGCGGTAATTTAAGTGGTTTTCATGGAATATTGATGGGTCTTTTTGTGTCCTTAGAGAGTCAGGCCACACCTGAAGTCCAGTGCTTTAACTGTGAGCTGCACCTTTTAAAGACACTGATCACAGCTGCTCTCTGTGATTTACTGCCAAGGTGGTTCCTTTTTATTAATTATCTTTTCTAAAGAGACAGAACATTTTAAGTGACGTCTGTGTCATCTTATTTTCTAAACCAGTTGAATACTTGGGTCAGACCCCTTGGTTGGGAAGGGGGGCACTGGCTCTGTATCACTGCCTTGCCTTTCCCCCCTCTATTAAGACATTTGTTAGTGATGGATTTGTACAGAGACTGATGGTTAATTCAACAGCTGCAGTGCAGACCCTGGGGCAGAAATGTGGGGATCACACCCACTCAGCAAGGTCTCTTCCCTCTTCACCTGCATTGTTCTGTGCCAAACTGGATGTGGAATTTATATAAAAAGAAGATAGGTCACTATCTGCTCTTACCCTCCTCCATTTACATTGTGCTGTTGCACTTTGTGATGTGAACTGTCAACCGGTGACTAGTGAATATTTGTTTTTTGGCAGACCCACAGGTATAAAATCCCAGGAGGAGGCAGAGAGCTCTTCTGACTAAGGTTCTTGGAAGGGTGGGAGATCCATCTCTTAGGAGAGCCAAGTAGTATTTCTTAAAGACTAATAGCCGTGCCCTCTAGGCGTGTTGCCTAATGGCTGCTTTCATTTTCCAAATGGGGATAACTTTTTAGTTAATCCTCACTAGGGATGGTCTTATCAGTTACAGGTGAAACTTTTAGATAATACAGGAAATAAAGACCGTTATTTATTACAGCTGGGTCTTCAGGGACTGGAAATAACAAGCACTTGGGATTTTTCAACTGCTCCTGGTTCCAGTAAACCTGAAAGCAACAGGCTGGTCAGTTTCAATGGGGCAAGGTTGTGTTTGTGGATTGATACATTAGTATCTGTTTATATTCTAAATAACAGAACATTTCCCAAATATTCTGGGCGCTGTTATTTCTGACTGTCTTCACTTTGAAAGCTTGGTCCTCTTACTGAGGAGACTGTGTAGAACAACCATTAAAAAATACATAAATTCTCTTAAAGTATTTTGTTAGTAATATGTACTTAGAGAGAAAAGCCCAACTGCTCTGGCAGTGACATCAGGAGAGCAGAACATTTAAGGATGATTTTGATGCTCATTCTTTTCTTTTTTTCTGTGAATATATTTTACATTTCCAGCAGGTTTATTGTGAAAATTTAGCAGGACATAAATTCTACTTAATCTGAGTTTACACTGTTTGAAAAATAAAATTATTAGTACTTTTCAGTGGAAACGTATTTTTAATTGCTTTTTTTCCTGCCTAGAATCTTTTTCTGTGCTGTGAATATGTAAAATTTTATGAGTTCTGGGTCTAGCCAAATTGTGTAAAAATCCTTCAGAACTAGGTGCTGGAGAGATTAACTGTTGTAGTGGTGTGACCAGTAAGTTAGCAACTGTAAATTATCAGTTTTCTTTTTCTTTTTCTTTTTCTTTTTCTTTTTCTTTTTCTTTTTCTTTTTCTTTTTCTTTTTCTTTTTCTTTTTCTTTTTCTTTTTCTTTTTCTTTTTCTTTTTCTTTTTCTTTTTCTTTTTCTTTTTCTTTTTCTTTTTCTTTTTCTTTTTCTTTTTCTTTTTCTTTTTCTTTTTCTTTTTCTTTTTCTTTTTCTTTTTCTTTTTCTTTTTCTTTTTCTTTTTCTTTTTCTTTTTCTTTTTCTTTTTCTTTTTCTTTTTCTTTTTCTTTTTCTTTTTCTTTTTCTTTTTCTTTTTCTTTTTCTTTTTTTCTTTTTCTTTTTCTTTCCCTGATATATAAGCAGTTAGGAAATCACAATAGATCCACTGCATGCTAGTATTTTAGCTCTTCAGTTTAACCGAGGGAAATTGGCAGGCTTGGCCCTTAGACTGAAATCTCAGCTCAACATTCACATGGTGAACCAGAATATTCAACATTTTAGTGGTAAAAAATCTCTTTGCAAGAAACACCTGCAAGCGTTTTAGAGAAGAAACAAACCCTTAAGTTCCAAGGTGTAGAGTACTCACTCTCTACTGCAAATAATACTCACGTGAGTGGATTTTCCCCCAGGGTAACTTTTACTATAAATAGGAGCTCTTGGCCATATTGGAGCATCTGGCACTGGCGGCTGCTGGTGACAGGAGAGCTCAGCCCAGGGGTGGGCTTTTACACTTATTAGAAATATGAGATTGCAGATGGCTTGTTTTCTAGAATTTTAGAATCAAAGTGTTCCTGTTGTAAAAATCAGAAAGTTGTTCACCAGTTGGGTGCTGCGCATCTAAAGTGTATGTACACTTTTAAATAGCAATTAAATGAACCCTCTTCCAGAATTTTCTCATCAATTTGCCCAGTAAAATGGAAACAATCTTACAAAAACTTCCTTAAACTAAGCAGAAGCAGCTACACGGTTCTGCTAAAGTATTAGGTGGGCACACAAAATATTCCAGGGCACGTTTACATCACTGCCTGCCACAGGTTCTGATTCCAGCTGCTGTTTCTCTTCTGGTTTTCTAAGGCTCCTGCTTTGCTGATTTGGATGATGAAGGAGCTGCTAAACCACTGATAACTCAACCAGCTTTTTATTTTACAAAAACGGGCTCAGTAAAATGAACCCAAAGCTCAGGAAATTACCTAGAGGTCTCAGTCTTTCTATCATTGTTGTCGGGAGATGTGGGCAGGGTTGCCAATGGTAAATACAGCTGTAAGGAGTGCAGCAGAGTGGGTTGTGGAGATACTAATTGGGCTTGGAGCGCTATTAACTTATTGCAGAGGGAGAGGGATGGTCCTGGAATGCTGAATTTGGGGACTGGTACATTTTGGGGACTGGGTATTTCTTTCCATCTTGTGTATAAAGTTAAAATACTTGTTCCCTTTTATCTCTAAACATCATTCCCACCTAGCTGGGAGATAAAGGGATCATTAATTAAGAGTTCTTTTTAACACTACAGCTCAAGAAAAGTTTCAGTGTCCTTTTGGTTGGTTTTTTTTTAATCTAGGGAGCTCTAAAGAACCATCTCACCCCGAGGGGGATTCCACCCATGTTTGCCAACTCTGTTTTGCTCTTGTTAAAGCACCTGTTGTAGAGGTACAGCTGTGTGGTAATTGTTCAAGCTTGAAAGAACCCCTTCTAGTTTTGAGTCTTACTAACGGTGTGGAGTATCTTTGGGCACGTTCTTTAGGGGTTTGCTTTGGTTATCTGCTGATTTCTGAAGATGAGCACAGTTTTCCAAGTGGGAAGGTAAAGGAATAAATAACTTTTAATGTTCTTTTAATGTTCCACATCCTGGAAATGTGCTTTTTTGGGATCTTTCTGTAATAGGTGCTGCTCCTTTAGTGAGAGAATAGTTTGCCAGGTTCCTGAGATCTGAAAGGCCTCAGGCTGGCTGCAAAGCAGTACTTGCCTAGACAGATTTCAGGAAATATCCCCCATCAGCCCAGACTCTTTCTATTCTCTGTGGCAGTGACTTTAAATGGTATCTTGAGATTTGTTTCCCTTCACAAAATTTTTGGCAGTGGGATTCATCATGGGAATTGCAATAAACCTAGAGTTGGAAATGGGTAGCATGATAGAAAGATGCTTCATAAGCCAGTTCCTCTGCAGAGCTATTGTTCTTGCACAGTAAAAATACTATATGCTTTCTTACAAAGTCTTAATTGCTTCTTGAACTAGGAGCTAATTTCTTTAAACAAACTGTGAAGAGACTCGGAGACATCTTAACTGGGGACTTTTTAAAGTGGAGTAAGATGAAGGAGGAACATGAAAGTTGTCTTCACATTGATTTTTTTTTTTTTTCTAGTTAAAATTTGACCCACAAAAGTTCTTGGTAAGTTTTCACATTATTTAGCTAGCACTGGTGTGATGTAAACGATGAGTTATTGTTACAGGGACTGGTTTGTGTCTGTTCCTCCTGTGCTCAGAGCAGGGGTAGCCACCACAGATTGCTTTCCATTTTTAAGGTATGGCTTCATGAGATGCTGAAGGAGTTCTGAGCCAGCGGGGTCTGGACACTGTAGTATCATCAAGTCTGAGGTTTGAGAGAGAGCTTGAGCCAAAAACACTGCCAAAATTCTTACTGAATTAACCTTCCACGGCAAGGGAGGTATCCCACCCCACCCAGTCCAAGGCTTTTCTGTCAACAGCAGGTAGATTTGTGTACAACAAGGGAGGCAAATCTCTTACTGAGCCTTGTGGGTCCTGGTGAGCCACACAATTAGCAAATTCATTCTCCCAACAGAGCTGCACAAGGCTTTTCAAAGCTGTTCCTCAACAGAACTGTCAATGCATCAAGCCCATCTGACTAAAACCTGCTGTTAATGCAAGAGTGTGTTTGGATATAGGTTCACTCCTGGCATTCTGCAAATCTTTCACCAATAGTTGTAAAACTCCTGGAATTTCACCACCTCAAAGTCTATCTTCAGAAAGAGCTTTAGCCTGGATTTCATTTTGTACTACCTCCAACTTTTCACCTTTTCCAGTTATCTGATGAATTTAAAAAGCTTTTGTCCCACGATTTTTAAAGACTATTCAAATTCTTTAACATCCAAAATGTTCTTCTGTTTTTATTAAGCTAATTTCTGCCCTTTAATATCCCTTAAGTTTTGTTTTTTGGAAAAAAAAAATAAATAAATCCATCTCCTCTTTAACATCTCTGGAAGATTTTTTGGTTGCATTCATTAGCTTGAGTGTAGCAAGTTTTAATAAATATTTCACTTTGATTTATGCACAGCATTCTTTATCACTCTGATGACTTTGGCCTGGATTTTGAAATATATTGCTGTTTTCTAAAGCACTTCTTTTTTGCCAAATTCTGTTTTGCATTTCCTGTCATCTGAGATTTTATGTACCTTCCAGTGCTTTAAGTCAATTTTCATCTTGGAAGCAGAGACATATAAATTAATAGGTTCCAGTAAGCACTTGTGGAGCACGGAGACAGTTCTGATAATTTCTGCTGAAGGGGCCACTCTCCAAGCTCTCCTTGACACCACTCTCTAGGTCTCCAAGTTCTTCTCCAGGTAGGCATGTGTTGCTGCTAAAAGATCCAGTATGTCCTTGAAAATTACATGCTAACCGTGAATAAAATGATGCTGTGAGCTCAGTCTGTGCAGTACTTGAAGGAGCTTCAAATCAGGGTTGATGGTCCAGCCAGGGATTATTATTTACTCGTATTTTCATCAGATCCCAAGGAATTCACTTGGGTCAGTACCCCCATCATGCCAGGTGTGTGTGGATGCAGAGAATGACCAAATAATTTGAAAACTGTTGAGATGCTTGTGCTTGCCTGACTTTGTGCCTTGGAAAAATTTTCCTCTGCCCTGGTGGGAACACACCATGCCTACCCCTCGCTTCGCTTCAGCTTCTTCTTGCCACCCGTTGAACAGGGAACGTGAAGAGTGGAGTGGGAAAGCCCTCTGCTTGGTTTTTATCTACTTTTTTGGAAGGATGTAAAGATACAAAATAAGTGAACACACAGGTTAAAGGTCCCCCTTATTACCTTTCATCTCCCTATGGTGGTTGGGATCTTGCAGTGACTTGAGAACTTGGCATCACGAGATCGCACCACCCTTATGGACATCACGAGGGTGCTGCCGTCAGCCTGCGCTCAGCTTCCTCCCCCCGGGGTGGCACGGGTTGTCTGAGGATAGCCTGCGGTCTCTTGCCTTGCTAAGCTGCCCTTGGAACAGTCACTTTCTTGGTTCCCCTTCCAGCTTTTCAACTCCTTCCTCTAAGTTAGAAACCTTTTTGAGAAGAGGCTGGAGTGAGTGAAGCACGTGGTTCCTTTTTACTCCTGGTTAGACCTTCAGGCCACGGTACTAGTTTGGGTCTTGCCAGTTGATCAGGTGAATCCTTTGATTTTACTTTGAGTTTTTCTTGGATTTCTGATGGTATGTGCCATACAAATGAGTGTTTTCCCTCTGGAAGTATTCCCTCTGGAAGGCATGGATGTCTGCTGTCCTCTTCCCCATGGGTTTGACCCAACGAAGCGGAGACAGACCCTGCTCCTATGCTTGTTCTGTGGAGACAGGGTGAGCTGGCCCATCATCTCCACTCCAAAAGAGTATGGTGACTTCTTGCCATGGTTTCTGTGGCTCTGAAAATGTATGTGTAGGCATACGAGAGTAAAAATGCTTCCTTATACTTGAGTTATGCTGGGAAGTGTTGAGATGTTTCTGCAAACTTAAGGGTACTGGTTTTTTCCCCTCCTTCTCCAGGTTGAGGTCACAGGGGTATGAAGAAGTGCCAAGAGCATGGGGTGTATGTACCTGTTTGTCCACTGTCAGATCTTCTCCTTTTCTGCACAATTCCATCATTTGTTTTCTGGTGACCGAAGGTGTGTTTACATGTCTCGTGTTCTAAACCTTCCTCTCTGGAGATGATCAGCTCCTCTTGTTGGCTGGTGGATTGTCCTTGTGATTTCAAAGGGCTTTATCCTTTGCTGTGTGGACACTTCTGAGTTAGCATATGCTCATGGTGACAGCTTGGATGAATTCAGGCTTCTGTTCTGGAATAAACTGGTCCAGTGTGACTTGAAGCCCGAAACTTGTGTTGTAATTTAGGCTGAATGCTGGAGGTGACCACTTTAGAAGCGTGTTTTACGAGTGGAAAGTAACACACATGGTGGTTTCATGCTCAGAGGCTGTGTTCCCTCCTATTGCTCCATCTGGAGCAGAATGTCTGCGAGATCACATGTTGGTGAGTAACATGAGGAAAAATGCAGAGCTCAGTTGCACCAGCGAATCCAAAGTGCTTGTGCTGGGCTTCCAGAATCAGCTCAGAGCAGAATTTGTCTCTGAGGACTTGAAAAATTTTGCATTTGTGGTATAGATAGAGACCCTTAATCTATAAAATACCTGCTGGAGGGGGAAAAAAAACCAACAAACCAAGCCCATTAAAAACAGGAAGTAATTTTAGTCATCTGTAAATGACTTGCTAATGCACCAGCTACTCCACCTTACGCTGACTGGTAAAAGAATTCATACATGAGAAATATTCCTTTGGAAAAACTCATTTGCACAAAATACACATGTGATTCTGCTGCGCCTAAGGAATGTGACCATAATGATTACATTCAAAAGGGGCAGCCCTCTCTGCAGGATTAATCACTTCTGTCTAAAAATACTTACCCCAACGTGTTCTGTGAACAGTTATTGGGGAGCCTTTGTATCGCCCAGGATTTATTTATTTTTACAACAAAGCTGTAGCTTGGGGCTGAACCGAAGCTTTTAATTGAGGTAATTCCACACGTTTGTGTAAGAAGTAAGACCTTTTTCTTCTCTGAAACCAATAGCTTCTTGTGGATGCTGTGATTCTCAATCCAATCCACTGCGGAGGAACTTGTTCAAACGTGTGAATTGCAGCACAAAATACTACACAGACTGTACACAGAATATTGACAGTGTGTGTATGTAACAGGCATCCACCAGCACAGTGTGTTTGGATGAGGTTTTTCATCTTTTCTGAAAAAGTAATTTCCTAGCCCTTATCAAGTGATTAAACTTTTGGACTCAGGCAGTTTGACTTTATGTAAAAGCTCTTTAATTTGAAATGGTCTTGCCTGGTGCTTTTGAGGTGACAATCTGGGTGTCTTCCAGCTTTTAGGTGTTCTCTCTCTTTGAAACTACGGCCTTGAAACTCCCTTTTTCGTGCAGGTGAAGGACTCTGATGTCAGTGTCACTCAGTAACAACAGCCTTGGCTGTAGACACCCCTTGTCCACCTCAGCCTGAGCAACCCAACAACACTCTGTGATGGGTCGTAGCAGCTTTTGCTGAAAGCAGTGATCCTGAAGCATGGAGATGATCCATCACACACCACTGATCCTGCTCTGTTTCTCCAGGATGTTTCCACATTGTCGTCAACAGTGACTTTTGGCCTAAAAGGAGTAAAACACAACACAGAAAGAATCATATTTCCTTTAATATAGGTATTTTTCATGCCCTGCACGTTGATGGTATTTGATACTCCTCCAGATCTGTGTGTGCCTCACTAGCAGCATCTTCAAATGTCTTTCCCTGACTCCAACCAAAAATGTCAACAAAACATAAAACTTCTAATAGCACTACAAACCCTCTGCCCTTTCAGTTTGTGTGATGTGTAACTGGAAAGAAACAGGAGCCAAATTACAGTTCTCTGCCATCTGTTTTAGTTGATAAATGAAAAAACTTGGAGCTCAGTTCAGCCCTGACTTAAGGTCCTGGCATTGTGCCTATTTAAGCCAGAGCAGTATCTTCCCCCCCAGTTCCTGTGTCATTTTCCACTTTTAAGAGAGAGAAGGTGTGTTGTTTGTTTGACCATTGCCCACAGGAGCAGTTGCTTTGCTATCTGCTTGCTTTGGTTTTTTATTTTACCCTCAGTACCTATGGAAATGGTGGTTCACACAGCGCTGTGCTCGGTCTTGCCTTCCCCTCTTAGTAATTTCTAAACTTTTTTTGATTGACTTCAGTTGTGTGTGATGGAGAATGAGAGAAGGTAAGTCAGGCTGAGCTGTTTCTGTAACTTTAGTGACAATCCTGCACATCTTGTTGGGTGCCTCCTGCCCGTGAGTAGCCATGAAGCTCTGAGTTGGCGGCACCTCATCGTGTTGCTCTTTCCAGTGGTCATGAGAAAAGAGACATGGGGACAGCAAGAGTATGGGCATATTGGAGGAAGACAGTAGACATGTGGCTTCATAGTTTGCTCAGGGAGCAGCTGTAGTGTGACCACAAGAAAGGCCAGTCCTAGACTCCTGTGAATACCAGAATAACTAAACCTCTGTTTGCTGAATTATTCTGCTTCCTACCAGTACTAAAATACACAGTCTACTCCAGACCCACATTTTTCTTGCCTCTCACATTCCTTGCACAGTTTTATCCCAAGGGAAAAACAAACCTCCAAAGACTGTGGACTCAGCACTTAGTTTGCCATGTTTTTGGGGGGTAATTATGAAAGAGGATGGTAAGTCAGAAGGAAGCACGTGTGAGCAGTTAGCTGAGAAATGAACTGGGGAACAGGAATCAGATTCTTGGTTAATTTTGGTTTGGTTTTTGGTTGGTGGTTTGGTTTTTTTTTTTTTGCATGCCCCCACCTGGGAAAACCTACCTAGAAAATATTCATGCCATTTGAAGAGTTGGCTGAATGGTTTATTGAGTCTTTTTCATGAAGTTTAATACCAGAAATTGGTAAAAAAACCCCAATGTTAGTTCAGGTGTTGATGAAAAATAGGTGCAGGTGATAAGCTGTGTGGTTGGGGAATGGAGGCTGCAGGACATGAGGTGAGTGTGCTCTCTCCTTCTCAGAAGCTTGTTCTAGTTGAATGACATTATCTGAACATCTGCAAAAGCTCTTGAGGAAGAAATCTGCCAGAATTTTCTTGTTCCTACAAGAAAAATAACAGTATTACCCCCCAAAGACAGAGTTAAAGAAATGCCTCGAATGTTAGGACGGTGAATTGGTTTGCAGAGCTGTGTTGCTATTTAAAGGCAGCCCAAACTCTGACATCTAACTTAAATAGACAGAAAAAGGTGGTTATTTTTTTTTCAGTACTTAAACATATTTCAGCTGCTGTGAGTTACTGGAAATTACTCTACTTTTTTAGTAGAAAAGGAAATTGTTCTATTGATAGTGTGGAGGGCTAAGAAGCTGTGAAAATGAGCATGTTGGTTTCTTAACTACATGTATTTTCTTGTCATTCAGGAGATGCTAATCATGAACTCATGAACCTCTTTTTTTTTCCAAAACAGACATAATTAAAAAGTATAGAATTCTAAAAAAAAAAAATTGAAGCAACTTAAAATGAATTCTTATGAGACAGTAACAGAATTATATCTTTGTATAAACAGAAATATTCATCAAACTTTCAGAGAAGCAAAAACACCACTTTGGTATAAGACTGATTTAATTTGCTTTATATTTTAGTTGTGGGTTGTTGGGTTTTTTTTCATAGTATCTTATGGGCAGTTATCTTCAAATGAATTATTTTGGTTAGCCTGAAAATGTTATCTTTTAAAATGTGTCATCAGATTTTCTTGTGCAATTGAAGAATGCTCAGAGAACTGCTAGATAGCTTGTGTGGTAAGACAGAGGGGATTGGGTTTATTTGTTTGTTTTATTTGTTTATTTATTTGTTTTTGGTTTGTTTTGGGGTTTTTTTGATTGTTTGGTTGTTTGTTTTTTTTCTCCACCTGGATTTGGTATGTATTCATTTAAAAAGTTGGGTTTTGTTTGGTTGTTTGGGGGTTTTTTTGATTGTTTGGGTTTGGTTTTTTTTCCCACCTGGATTTGGTATGTATTCATTTAAAAACTGGTCTTTTCTATTAGTAGCTAAATTACACTTAGGAAGTGACATGAACCACACCCACACTGAGAATAAACCATGCGAGATAAAGTAAATTTCACTGATGGCAATTGTTCTCATCTGTATGAAGAGAGAACACAGAGGAAAACAAAACAGACAGGGGAGTTTGACAAGAGCTTGTTTCTCTATAAAATTTGAAAAAAAATAAGAGAAACTTAGAAATGAAGGCAAATACCAAATGGAGTTTGAGTCCTATCGAGTCCAGAGCATCCTCAGAATAACTCAGTGGGGTTTGAGGGCTTCCAGTGCTGCAGCCTTCTGCTAGAGGAGATGTATGCTGGAAGAAAAGAGATCCTGAGAGCAAGAAACACCCTACTCTCAGGTCTGTTTCCTATATATATATATATATATATATGTGTGTGTATGTGTTTGTATATACCTCTGTATGTATTATCTTTGTAGTAAGGTCTTTTGTGTTTCCTCCAGCAGTGAGACAGATAAATCCACTATATCTACACTGTCTACACAGGCCTAAATTGTTTTAATATAACGCTGGACAGACTTGTTTTGCTTCTTAGATCAGAACTATAGTTCTAAGATTTTTTTTGTGTTAGGATTTAGAGGTGTCATAAGTGCTGTAGGAATATAAGTTAAGATATTAGTAATATCTAGTATCTAAAAATAGTTATATCTAAAATATCTAATATATAAAAATAGTAATATCTAATATCTAAAAATAATAGATGGAGAGACTTTTGAAAGCTATAATCTTTATTTTCTTTCACTTTTTCTTCTCCATAAGAAAAGGTTATTCCTGGTGTTTATCAGAGCAGCTGGAGACCAGGGCTTGTGGATCTGCTGATGGAAGGAAGGGACCAGGGCTGGTAGGTGGTCTGGCTCCACCTTCTGCAAAGGGGTAGTAAAGCAGGAGGGAGAGGGGTGCAGTGGGCTTTCATTTGGAAGGTATAACATGAATGATGACAGCTGCTAAGTATAAAAAATGACAATCAGGCTGGAAATGCTGGGTGTGAAGTATGTGTAACGAGTATGAAGTGGTAGGTAGCATCTTGGAGTTGCTCCGTGTTCAGTTGCTCACGTGCACAGATAATGTGTGCAAGTGTGGTTGGAAGCAGTTGGATGGTGCTGCTCTGATTCAATGCATATATTTTACAAGATTCTTTCTGCTTGGTATTCCCTGTGCCTCATAATGTTCTCCCTCATCATCACTGTCCCTGCTGTTTGGTGCTCTGCTCTGCAAACAAGTATTTACACACATGCACACGGAGAGGAAGGGAAGAGTTAAAGCCCAGCTCACTTTCCCTTCCATTTTTCTGTTTGTCCTGTCTGAGACCTGCAGTGCTGCCTCTCCTTTCTGAAGGTTTCCCCTGGGTGCTGTACCATCTCCTCCTCCTCCTGCCACAAGCAGTAGGGTGCATCCTGTTTGGGGTTACTGCTGTGTCACTTCAAATGACACGTGCCAGCATGACAAGGGGAAAGGGAAACGAAGAGTCAAGTGAGTGATTCCTTTGCCAACAGCTCCTTTCAAAATAAAAAACCAACAAAAAACCCCCCAAAAATCCAACAGAACAGCCCAGTCCAAAATGTCCTGGTGGCATTGACAGCTATTGCTGTGCAGCATGTGAGCCTTTCTTTCCTGTTGATGCAGCAGGATAAATAGCTTCGTGTGGTGCTGTTACTGGTTCACAGCAGGATACCCGCAGCGCTGGGCTTCTTCGAGTTCCCACATCTACCAGATGCTCCTGTGGACGGACTGATTAGGGAGAGAAAAAAAACAGATGAGGCAAGAAAATGCTTTTCAATGAGAAAGCAAAACTGAGTCTGCCACTCTGTAGGAATGAGAGGAAAAAATAATTTGATTTTTGTTGTTGTTCATGTTAGTCTGTGATACCCGAACTACAGGAGATGCAAGAGCTGATGCTGAGCTGGTTGGAACCAGTCAGAAATGGCTTGTTCTGCTGCAACCCCCCTGAGAATCCTCCTAGGAGACAGGCAGGAGTTGCCACAGCCACATCTGTTGGCAGGTTGTGTTGGCTGGGAGTGTCTGGAACTATATTCTCATCAAATCCAGTACCACTCACAAAAAGGGGTTTATTGAACATACACTAAATATATATATATCTTGATTAAGTAGAACCTCTCCCAGTGCAACACAGTAGGTTTTATCAAGTGTTTCTGTTGGTGCTGTGAGGCAGAGCTGGGCTGGAGCGTGTGTTCCAGCTCAATCCCGTGATAAGGAAGGTGTGGGTTTGGAGTGAGTTTCAGTGCTGATACCCAGGGAGAGCGTGCTGAGCTGAACCTGCAATTTCTTTATCACAGACCAAGATTTTTCAGAGTAAGAAAAGCTATGTGGACACATAGGGGCTGGTTTCAGCTGGTGCTGAGAGCTTGCACGTATCTATCTCGTGGAGTTTTCAGTAAGACTTGACCAGTTAAGCTGTTCTGTGGTGGAAAAATCCATCTAGGTGGGCAGTTGTGTTGAAAATATCATTTTATTTAATCATCACAGGACAATGGCCAGCCCTACATTGTATTTTCCATTCCTACCATTCTTAGAAACCCAAGAACTGTGAGTGTGTAGTGAGATTTAGAAAACCAAAAGTGACAGCAGAAAAATCTGAGTAGAGAGTTCAGTATGGCAGTGGGCAAAGCACTCTGTAGGAAAAACCAGTTGATGAGGGTTTTCCTACAGCACTTTGTTCAGCTTGGTTTAAAGACTGAGCAACTCTTTTAAAATCAGAAGGACTAAAAGCATGCTTAAGTGCAAAACTCTCTGCTTTGGGGAACCAAAATATTCAGGACCTCATGGTTTTAGTGCATTTGTTTGTTAGGTGCCAGGCAGTTCCATTATTCTGGCATCTGCATTTCTTTTTTGCAGATATTAAATGAAGTTCTGTGGCCGTGTGGCTTGTTCAGGCATCTGATTTTTTTTTTTTGTTTGTCCTCATGTCCTTATGAGTTACATAAAAGTGAAGTCAAGCAATGTCTTTAGTGTCTGCTCTATATAGATCTACCTGAAATAGTTTCAGGTCACCTTTGCATGCTTAATTTGGAAAAACAATTGAGCAGCATGACTCTTGCCTTGGAGAATTGAGCAGTCTAGGCTCCTGATGGTAGTCTTGGGGCTCTTGCAGTATCTGCACAAATCAAGTTCTCATCCCTTCTGCAAATTAAGCAGCGGCCCGTTCAACTTGTAGAGCCAGTAAGGGAGGGATGTTCAGTCCATGGGTTGGAGCCAAGTTAGAATAAGTCTTCCCTTCTGAAAAGCAGTTGTAGGATAGATCCAGTCCACCTAGCTGTTTGTGGAGTAGTTAGTAGTTTTGAGGGTTAACTAAGGGGTTTGGTTAAAGGCTGCCGGGTGCAGAAAGGTTACAGGATTAGGCCGAGCATCACACCAGACTTCTGAAGGTGTTGGAAGATGCTTAGATGGCAAATGACAAACACAGTGGTGTCAGCCAGTTGTTGGTTCATGGGGAGTATCTATCATTGGAGAAGGACTTGGGGGTGCTGGTGGGTGAG
>NW_010327888.1:0-224 GCF_000700745.2 Antrostomus carolinensis
GGCGAGCGGTTGCAAAGACACCTCATTTAAAAACGACAATGGAGCCCTTTCGACCAGCCCGGGTGGTGCCCGAGCTTTATTTTCGGGCTGGGGGGAAGGGAATTGTTTGCTTTGCTTTTGTTTTCCCAGCAAAACTCGAGGGCAAATTGCAAGAGGGCTGCGAGGAGCCCCAGCCCTTCCTCATTGCCCCCAGGTACCGGGCAGGGCCACCCAGCCCAAGGCCG
>NW_010327888.1:257-8760 GCF_000700745.2 Antrostomus carolinensis
CGCGCAAACTGCGCAGCTCCAGGCGGATCTGTCTGCTCCTGTCCTGCTGTCGCTGACTTCGGAGTGACCGAGTGCTTCGGCCATTGCCCCCAAAGCCTTCCCTGCCTCCCCAGTCTGTGGCTTGGTCCGAGTTAGGAGGTTCCCACGGCCGCGGTACGCACCCACTGGAGCTCATTCGGAAGGAATTCGGCCCTCTGCTCCGTCGTGCCCGTGGCTTTTTAAAATAAATTTTTTTTTTTTTTTTTTTTTTTTTTCCCTTGGCAAGGGCAACCAGTGCAAGGTGGGACACGTGGGGGCCAAGACCCCCGCGGGACCCTGGGGCGGAGGCGACCCACAGCATCCTCCGCTGGCCGCCTGGGGAAGCGCAGAGCCGGCCCTCCGGCGCTGCCGTTGCTGCTGCTGCTGCAATTTCGCCCTAACCAAGATAAAAACAAATAAATAAGGAAACAGAATGGGATTTGGCTTATTCGTCCTCGTAGGAGACCGATGCAGTTACGTGGATATTCTGCCCTCTTCACTCTGCATTTCTCCAGATCTACAGGGAAAGATTAGCTTCTTTTAATGTTGCTGCAGCTCTTCCTCAAGACCCTCTCATAGACGTAGTTTGGATTCTTCCAAGCAGGAAGAATCCAAGAGCAGGATTCTTCCACGTCTCTGGGAAAGTATCTGCAATTCCTGGATCAAGAGGAGCTGTTTAATAGCTTGCGCCTGCTCCAAGAGTTTGCTTTTGAGCAGCACCAACAGTTTCAAATTGTGCTCTTGACAGTTCATGGTCACATACACAAAAGATTCTTATTCAAAACCTGGCTGTTGGGAGTGACTCCGCCTCTTGCCCATCTGTTTCCTACCCCCACGAGTGCATCCCATGAGGGCTGAGCTCAGTCCTGCTCTGCGGGAGCACTGGTTGCCCCATGCTTTTCTCCAAGGGGAAGTGGGGAGTGAGTCTGCTGTGCCATCAGGGGCTGAAGTCCCCAGAGGTTGAGCTGAGATTTCAGCGAGCAGAGGCTTGCTAGGGCCAGACTGACCCAACTGCCTACTGTGAGTGGCAGGTGGATTTGTTTATTTCTCATGTGAGCCTTAAAATCAACATTTCCCCTGAGTCTTAATAAAAACCCAAAATAACAACATCACAATTCACTGTTTTGATTTTCTCCTGTTCATTTCCTCAGAGAGAGGACACAGAGGTTTCCTCGGCAAAGAGGAAGCCCATTTCAGAAGCCCAAGGGCAATTCTAGGGATGTTTCACAAGTCTCCTTTTCACTTCATGGGAACCAGAGTCTCTGGGAAGATCATGCCCTCAGTCTGGCTAGTGCAACTGGTAGGTCTAGTTAAAAGCTGATGTAAAAAGCTGCAGCACAAAGGAAGCCATTTGCAGGGAAACTCAACAATGAACTTTATTGGTCCTGCTACCCAACCCATTAACAAAGCTATACACTCTGCAGCATTGTTTCCAGGCCTGGGTTTTGTTAACCAGCTACTGACATATATATGGCCCAGGGCACTGATGTAACAGGTGCATTCCTCTTGCCAGGAAAGGATTCAGTTCAGTTGCCAGTTTCAGCGAGTTCAGTTTCTAGGTATCACTCTTTCAAGAGTTTCCTGCTGTAAATAGGGCCTCAAAAGTTCATTGTACAGTGGGATGTATGCATGGCACACATGGCAGGGAAGCTCTGCTCGGGCCATGAGATCTGTGTGCCACTGAAGGAATTTGAGTACCCGTGACAACAGCTCTCATCACCTCTAAGGTGATGGGCCGGACATCCTGGAGGCCAGATCAGGCTCCCATCCGCTGGAGGACCCTGTGATGCTGCACCTCTCAAAGAGTGCTGTAGAACCAGCGCATGCGGCTTGCTCACTCCAGCACCAATGGCACCTGCGTTGCCATACATAGCTGTGGAAACAGAGTCCCTCTGTTTTAAGCAAGAAATGAAGATGGAGGGTAGTGAATTATAACTGTTTGCAATACTGCATTACTACTGGGAGCAAGGAGCGTCTGTGCTTTGCTGTTACTGCATGTACCCCATATCCTTGCTCAAACCCTGGCATTTTCTCTCCGACATTCACTCTGCCAAATGTTTGTTTATATGAGCTGCACAGCACAAAGTATGGGATCTGCCAGGATGTTTTTCTTGCCAGGGAAGGTGAAGCAAAGGGTTCATCAAAATGTTTCACCTTTTCCTTCTCCCTGGCAAAGAAAGGACCTAGTTGGAAAGGGACTTTTTGCCTACTCTTGCAGCTATGTGAAGAACAGAGCTGCTCCTAAATGAGCTGCTCTTATTATAATCAGCTGATGTCCACATCTTCCTCTGTTGTCCTGAGCAGCAACCTCTCTTTTTTTGGAAATGTTGTTATTGATTGATTGAGCAGGATTCTTTGGCTCCACTATTTCTAGGGGATGGGTAGCAGTTCCACTTGCAACTGAATGCTGACTGAAATGTTTCACAGATATAACAAAAGATGGCCTCAGCCATGCAGATCTTTTCTTCCTGGAGTTTATCAGCAAGAAGAAAAGAATTAAGTTCAGCTTTAGGTTCAGTTGGGTTGAAGGATCAAGATCTGGAAAACAAAACCAAAGCCCATTTGTATTGTAACCTAAAAAATGCACCCATGAAGTTTCCGAAGGTCCATAAGTATTTTACCTTTGAGTTAGGACAGCACTTTCTATTCAAATAAAAATCTTAAAACATGTGCTAAAACTAGTTCTTGCTAGCAGCTCTATTTTCTGTTTCCCCAGACATTAGTCATTATTAGCATTCTAGTGCAGAAGAGTCCGTGTAGCAGGACTATCTTCTAAATTACTTTGGATGATAGACATAATGAAGTTAAAAATTTTACTCATCTTTGCCCTGTCATAAATGAAAGCACATATTATACTAATTCAAAAAATAGCTAACATAGAGTTAGGTTCAAGTTACATTTTCAATATAGAAATGTTTATGCTGAAAAAGCCTAGATACTTTCTTGGAAGTAGTTTAATGATGTAAGATAGTCCACTAATGGATTTTGACTACTGTGCAGTTTTAAAAATAATGTCCCTTATAATTAGTTGTTTCATTATTCCTTTATGTGCCTTGCTTATTTCAAATTCCAGGGAAAGCTGATATAATGAGATAATATCCTTCACTAGCATAAGTAAGGCTATGAGATGGACTGCTACCCACATTGGTAATTATACATGCTCCGTTTCCACAACTGGAACCAGAATGAATACTCTTCAGCATTTTACTGTCTCTGAATAACATTAACTGAAAAAAACAAGTGAGTAACTTGTTTACGTATTAGTATTGGAAGAAGCAACCTGAGCTGGCTGTCCTTGAGTCTGTGGAGTCAAACTCATTCAGTGAGCACTTAACACAGAACTAAGGAGGAAAGTCATTTTGCCATCTACATACAAAACTTGCTGTGTCGGCTCTGCCACCCCACAGGGGTACCAGCTTCAGGTTCTACATGCCCTGGGAAGTCACCAGAAGATAGGGAAAGCATCACAGATTTGTCCAGTTGCAAGATACAAGCTTTATAGATTAATAAACTTGACACTTCCACTCCATCTTATCTGGAGTATCTCAAAACACTCCATGAATATTAAAAGTCTTAGGGTGAGAGGAAGGAAGCATTTTATGCCTATTTTGAGATGGCATAGCAGGCCAAGATTTAGCTCATGGTCATATGGGAAATAGGTGGGTCCAATATCATCAGTGTGCCCTTCTAGAAACCTGTTTTGACTAATGAATGAAGGCAAATCCACCTACTGCCTGTCTGGCCGCACTGACCTCTTTGGTAGCACAGCGAGCACAGTCGGGTGTTGAAGCTGAGAGGCAAGATTTCTGGTAAAAAATGCATGCACAGACAGAGCAGCTCAGCACTGCAGAGAAATGAAGTCCCCAGTGGTCCCTGTGCCTGCAGCAGTTACAGAGCAGTTAAAAAAACGGCAAGAGGAAAAGCACTGGGGTGAGCCAGCAGCTCCGCAGTCCCTCTCGCGGGGCTGCAAACAGGGCTGCAGGCTGTGCCTCAGGAACGCGTACACTCTGCCATCGCCTGCGCGCAGGGGTCCCTCCTGCCACTTTGCCACCTGTGGCCCAGGACTCCCCCAGAGTGAGAAATAAGGACAGCATTTACATTCAGTGGGAAGAGTCTCTGGTACTTACAGCCTTTAAAGCTTGCACTGCAAAACCTATCAAAGAGTACTTGCTTTTCATTATTGCATTTTGGTACTTTTTCAGTAAAAAAGCTTTGTCCTGAATGTAGCCTGGAAACATCAAATGGAAATACATATTTCATGACGCAGGGGTTTCCAAACAGATCTGGCTTTGGGTATTGCTCCCTGCAGCAACCCTTGCTGCAGCTGGAGTGCTTGGTGTCAGCTGTGGCCAGGGCTCCTCACAGTAATGGTGGCTGCCAGCACTGACTTTGTACCATCCCTACACCTCTGCCCATCCCACCTCCAGCTCCCCAGCCTCTCCTCAACCCTCCCCCAGCACCAGCATGCATACCATAAGCTTCCTAATCTTTCCCCAACCACACTGCTTTTTTTTTTACCTCCTCTTCTTCCTATCCCACTTCCAGCAGCTGACCAGCGCTGGCAGTGGACTGGCAAGAGCTGGCTTTGGTGGCAGAAGCTGTGGGACACCTTGTGCACAGCCTCACAGCTGAGCAGCTTTCTACATAAGGCAGTGCAGTCTGAGTGCCAGCCATGCTGCGTAAGCTGCAGGCTCTTCATGCCTAGGAAAATTATGAATTACAGCAACCAGCCACTTTGGAAAAAAGAAAAAAGGTGTCTGAAATGTTTGTACCTCTGCAAAATTTTGGTTTCTGTAGAAACTTTTAAATTCATTTTGGATGCTCAGCTCTCCATGGCCTGTTCCTTGCAAGGCATAAAGTTTGCTGAATGTGCAGCCCCTTGAATTGATGGGCTTCCCTAAATTTTCCTTTTCTGACGAGGTCATTATGTATCCTGCATTTATCAAAATGGCTAGAAATGCAGGACTTTGCCTTTCTCTCAATCTGCACATCATTCCTTTACAAAGCTTGAAAATATTTTACCTCTGGTATTTATTCATTTTGCTGTGTTGTATATCCAATTAGACTATTCTGCTGCAGACTGAGAAATGAGAACAGTTCCACCTCCCTCGCATGCAGCTCCATTTCTCTTCAGTTTCATTTCCCTCAGGGTCACTGTTAGGTGGTGATATGCAGTAATGTCCCCAGTGAGGTGCCGTTTCCATTAGCTTTCCCCTTCAGAGGTGGCCAGAGGTCTGAATTCTTACATGATTTGTTTTCTTGGCTACTTAGAAAATAAGGTTCAGTTCTGATCCCTCTTCTACACAGAAATGCTTAGTTTTTAGGTATTTCTTCCTTTTCTTACAAGACAGTGTCTCATACCTCTGGTTGTAAAACAAGAGATATATTTTGGTGCATGGCTTTTTTTTAAATCAGTATTCGATGCTATTTATATAGAAATGGTTATAATAGGAGAAAGAAATCACATGACGGAATATAGCATGCACATCTATACACCCCTGTTAAGAAGATCACAGAAAATGCTCTCATATGTACATGAAATGCAGTGAGAAAGAAAAAAAATACCTCGCAGCACGCACAAAGCCTTTTCTGTAGATGGGTAAATGCATACACTCCATACTAAAATGATGCAGTCAGTTCAGTAGATGTAATCTTTGCTGAATCAAAAACGATTCAACATCCAATGTGCTTTTGGTTGTGCTATTTTGGCAACTGCCTTTGAAGGGGGACAGGGGATGACAAGCCAAGTACAGCAGGTTCCCATTCTTCCCTCAGTAAAGGGTTGTTTGAAAGTTTGTATTCTTTTGAGCACTGAAATGGCACTTTCTTTTTTTTACTGATAATGAAATTCTGACATGTAGGGGCACTTCAATGCCTTGCTGCACTTTAGCTTACAAGAGTGGTTATTCCCTCAAAGTTAGTATTAATCAGTAGCCTTATACTCTCCCTTTACACCACTTGAGGCCTATGGTAGGGCTTTGCAAGAGAAACAGGAGACAAATATCCCTGTACTTCACCATCATGGGTCTGGAATAGACTGTTGTGGAAGTGGGCTCAGCGACAAATTAGGGTGATGTCGAGGTTTAACCACAGTCAGCAACTAAGCACCATACAGCCGCTCATGCACTCCCCCTGGTTGGGATGGGGGAGAGAATTGGAAGGATAAAGGTGAGAAAACACATGGGTTGAGATAAAGACAGTTTAATAGGGAAAGCAAAAACCACACATGCAGGCAAAGCGAAACAAGGAATTCATTCACTGCTTCCCATTGGCAGGCAGGTGTACAGCCATCTCCAGGAAAGCAGGGATCCATCATATCTAATGGTTTCTTGGGAAGAAAAATGCCATCACTCTGAATGTCCCCCTCCCTCCTTTTTCCCCCAGCTTTATGCTGAGCATGACGCCGTATGGTTTGGAATATCCCTGTGGTCAGTTGGAGTCAGCTGTCCTAGCTGAGTCCCCTCCCAGCTTCTCGTGCACCCCTAGACTACTCGCTGGTGGGGCGATGCGAGAAGCAGAAAAGGCCTTGACCCTGTGTAAGTGCTGCTCAGCAATGATGAAAACATCTCTGCATTATCAACACTGTTTTCAGCACAAATCCAAACCACAGCCCCACACCAGCTACTATGAAGAAAATGAACTCTACCCCAGTCAAAACCAGCACAGGCTATCATCTCAGGGGAATCCATGATCCAGAAGTTCACAGGAAGGGGTTTAGACATTCAGTGTTACTGGAGAATTAGAATTATTGCTCATATAGTCAAACCTATAAATAAGAATCAGAGCTGGGGTTCAGAATTTCAATCACTACTCCTGTTTCTTTCATCCAGTTTTGTTGATCTTTCCATGTTTTCATATATTTCCTGTAGTTATCTACATTTAGAAAGGTAAGGAGTCATTGATATATATTATACTGTAATTAAAGCTAGTAAGCTTAAAGCTGGATTAAACCGTATCATTGTCAGCAGAAAATGTATCTTTTCAGAACTAGATTTTGAGCAAATCTAATTAAAACTTCGTAGAGGTGTTGTTTGCCCACATTTTTCTCTGTCCTCCAGCTCCTTAGATGGATGCCGTCTCCCAGCTGTATTGTTGATTACAGTCTGATGTTATAGAAGTTTAATTTTCTCTCTCACAAATCTTCTTTTCTCTGTTTCAATACAGAAGCAAAGCAAGTATCAAATGTCAAGGTTTTTTCAGAGACAGAAATTTCACCAGAACTCCTGATGTTTTGATAAATGGTCTGGATTCAGGAGTAGTATCAAATTCTTCTATGAGAGAGAAATTTCAGATTGCAATAATCCCGAATTTAAATAAAAAAACCATTTGGTCTGAATTCTCAAAATTGTTTTGAGTAACTAAAAGCCCATGAGAAAATTTAAGTCTGCTTCCTTCTGGGGAGCAGAAAACTGTGGAAAAAACCTCTCAAACTGTACATCTGAACATCAAATGTTTGGCAGAAGCCTGCTCGATTGCCCAGGCTAAGTAGTTAACACAGATTTTTTCCTCCTGTATGAATAACTGATATTTGATTACATAGTTTATGAGAGTGAGAATGGCAAATCAGTTATGTTGTCACCACAACAGGACTAACTGGATCTTATTCAGCATCAGGAATGTTATGACTGTGTTCCAGACACTGAAAGGTGTCTGAGCTTCCTTTGCCACTTGATGTCCACACATGTTACCTGTCACAGAAGGGCTCCATTCTTACCTGTTAGGGGTTTTTTTTATCCAAAGCCCAGCATGACTTAGATTCTTGCCCTAGAAGACATACAGCTGGGAAGTGATGTATCTGGGAAACAGCTAGAATTCAATTTTAGGCAACAGCTATAGATACTACATGCTACCCATCTGCGTTTATAGACACCCTTATGATCTAGACTGCAGAACCTGGTCAAGCCTTATTGTTTCATTGCATTAGAAAGCCTTCAGATAATCATTACACTGAGCTGACTGCTTTATTCATGACTGTTGTGGCAAGACTGAGACATTGACAAAGGCAATGTTTCTCCTAGCTGGGCAACAGCCCTTTTTTTCCCAGAGGGATGTTTCAGAGTCTTGTGAGGTCACCTCTAATACAGCATCAGAGACTGTGGCGGTGGTGGCATTCCAAGGCTCAGTTAGAAAATGTGCATGCCTTTCCTCTAGCAGACCCAAAGATGTTGGTTTTGGGATTATTTTTTAACAGATCATTCTATCTCTACTGGTTTAAAAATAATTGTATAAAAAATCAATAGTGTTTTCTTTTTAGCCATTGTTCTCTCCACACATATTTGTTTCCTTCAGTCTTTTTTATAGTATTATTGAATTTTACCTTAAAAGATGTTCTTCCAAAATGCTTTGTCTTCATCAGGGTACTGGGATGCCTCTAGCATTTTTTCTTTTATTGAAAAACAAAATCCAGTCTCTCCATATGAGACATGCATATTATCCTTTTATTTGTTGAACTAGCCTATTGTGTACCATCACTTTTAAACAGAGC
>NW_010327888.1:8796-22053 GCF_000700745.2 Antrostomus carolinensis
GGAATACTTTGGATAAGACAACCCATAGTCACACTATAAAGGGTCAAAAAACATCTGCCAGCTTAAATTCACTATTACAGTGTATAGCTCCTTCGTTTCTTGTTTTCAAGTCAACAGCTCCAGAGATGCATAAGTAAACATCTTATCCTCTTTTTTTCCCACAGGAAATGTTTTCCACCAAGTTTTACGATAAGCATTATTCTTTGTACACCATAATGTGTCTCTCTTTGGATTAGTTATCTAAATGAATGCTATGTAAAGCTCTTTACTTACAAACCTTCCTGTCTTTATGAGCACACATAACTTCTACTGATCTCACAGAGTTGTGTACACATAGAGAAAGGGTAGAGACCTGGTAGTGGCCACCGTTGCAACTGACAATGTGATCATTTGCTTCTCTCTTTAACTTTAGATGCAGCTCATTGAATCAACATTAAATTTCTTCTCTCTGTGATTGACTCTTCCTTTATCTGTGACCTGGGTTAGAGAACCCCCTTTCAGCTGGGTTAGAGCTAATTTTCTTCTTTGCAGCTAGAATAGTGCTGTATGAGATTTGTTATGAGAGGAATGTTGATATCATACTGATGGTTTCAGTTGTTGTTAAGAAAATCAAGGACTTTCCAACTTCCCATGTTTTGCTAGTCTGCAGGTGCAAAATAAACTGGGGGAGAGCATAGTAAAATTAACAGACTCAGACTGGGATTTGGATATCCCAATGGGGTATTCCATATCATATAATGTCATGTTCAGTATATAAATGAGGACTGGCTGTGAAATTTGTTTTGGCTGGGAGTTCTTCCTGCTCTCTCTTCTGGGACTGTGGTTTCAGTTTTGGGATTGTCTCTGCTCTGGGATTGCTAACCAGGGAACAGGCTGGACATTGACCGGTGGGTGGCGAGCAATTGCACTGTGCATCACTTATGTGTATATTCCATTATTACTGTTATTATAATTGTTATCATAATTATTTTTGTATTTCAATTATTAAATTATTTTTATCTGAACCCACAAGTTTTCTCACTTTTACATGTCTCGCCATCCCATTGGGGGAGGGTGAGCGAGTGGCTGTGTAGTGTTTGTCTGCCAGCTGAGTTAAAACCACTACAATCTGTTACTTTCTGTTGCTAAGCCTCCTCCTTCCCTTGTTATCTATGTGCACAGGAGTTCTGTCTCTTGGTCTTGTGCCAGAGACCAAGTCATAGTCCAGGATAAAACAGTTTTGTGACCATGAAGGACATGCAGTTGCAAGGTATGTTTCTATTCCAAATCCAGGTGTATGTCCACTTGTGAAAAACCCCCAGAACTGATGAACCAGGGAGAAAAGGAGTCAAAGAGCAAGTGGCACATATGAGTAAAAGCCTTTTTAGAGGGACAGGTTTGTTTTAGCTGCTCAGTGGCTAAATGAGTTGCTCAAAAGGCCTCTAAATGGTCTTGAAAGTAGAAAGTATGGACATTTCTTTCCAGCTATTTGAACAGTGGAAGGGACATGCTGTGCTAGGAGGGCTCCCTGAGCCAAGACAGGCTGGAGACAGGAGGGAGCACTGCGAGCTCTGTCTCTCTGGCATCCACTCCTTCCCAATGTATAGCTACATCAGATGCAAAACTTTTGGATTGGCTCCAGGTGAGGTGGCTGCTACTTGTGTCCATTCATCTTTACTCCAACTCAGCTGTCCTCAGACAGCCTGGAAAACTGGGTCATAAACAGCTTCTTCTCCCTCTCACACCACCTGGGAGGCATGTGACAAGGTGAGGAGCTGGTACGGCTGACTCTCAGCCAGCAGCCTGATGAAATACAACTTGTAACAAACAGAGGCTACCATGGGCACTTAGGGCAGGATGCTCCTTTTACTTGTTGTTTGTGAAGCCAAGATTTTTGTGGGGCACTGGGAGAAAATGTGCCTTTTCCATTGGTCTGGGACTTGATGTGACTGAAGCTTTCCCTGAGTGTTAGAATCCAACATCAGAAAAAAACCAAAAAAACAACATCTCCAGTATCCACCTACATGACAAAGTCCCTCTCAAAGTGATTGCATGAGAGAGGAACATGGAAGCTTTATACTTTTAAATAATCTACTTTCACATGTTTCTTTCAAGGTTAGTTTCTTTCTGGTAATGATTTCTTTAAAATTCATTCTTGACATATCTCATTTCTTTTCCATGTCATATGCTTCATTTTTCTCTTTAAAAAAGGGCAGGTTTCCTTACTCTCTATCCATGTGCGTAACAGAGTCAAAGGGCTGGAGTCTGAAGGGTATGTGGCTGGAATATAACTGTATTGACTTCGGTAGTTACTCCAGGAGTACTTGAGAGAAAAGTCAGGGACAAGTTATTTTTAACAAAGCAAAGACTATTGTCACGATTATTTAAAGCTTTGTGGTACAATATAGGATGTGTCAGACAATTTTCATTTTTAAAAAGTATTCATTTATTGTTTGCAACCTCCTACTAGCTGAGAACTTAGATATTTTATTGGATTTCTCATTCTCATCACCCAATTTTGCAATTCTTTTCTCCACTAGCCCAGACTAAGAAACTCTTCTGAATCACGGCATCTGGTAGCTCAATGGTCTCCCGTGACTGCCTAATTTATTTGTGTACTTATAGATGAATCATGAGTAAGAGAAAACAAACTTGAACTCTGCCATTTCCACTTGGTCAAATATATAATTTTAATGAGTAGAAAATTTGCTGGAAAATGCAGTACCAGTTTTCATGATATTATCCATGTTTGAATTGCAGAAAGTAATAGGACTAGGCAGACAGCTTGACTGAGTTCTTGCCTTTTTAATTGGAGTAGAGGACCAAGATTCCAGAGGGGATCTGAATGAGCTTATTAGCCCCAAAGGCTAGTGCCTTCACACCATTGTGCCCGTTAGACAGCACCTCACTTCATCTTTGGCCTATTTTGAGACTGTTGCTCTGCTGAAGATGATTTACTGGCTGAGGCAGGGGCCACCAGAGCCCAGCGCAGCAGACCCTGCATCAGACAGAGTGATTGTGGTCATCCAAGTGTCTGGCTCGGTTGTGTGGCTTACCCCCAGTAGTATAGCTTCAACAGTGGAGGACTGATTCTTCCTTCTCTAATGCTTTATATTGTCTTGGATAGATTTTTCATTGTTCTCCCTGAGCGTTCTCCCCCCTCCTCCTATTTTTCAAATGTTAAAACTACTTTTTTATTTCTATTGTTAGCTGCTGCTTTTATTCACCCATTTTGTTATTCCATCACTTTTAGCCATGAATACTCTGTCATATTTTTATGCTACAGATGTCTTGGTTTGCCCTGTTTTACACACCTACGTTGTGAGGCATTGACTCATCTTAGAAATACTTGCTTCCTTGTATTGCCTACAAAAAGCAGTTTATATAGCTGTCTCTGAGTAGGAATTTGCATATTGATATCTCCAATTAGATGTGTTGAAACTAGTTCTTTTGGTCATCACCAGCATCCTTGCACAATGACTGCTGGGGTGCTCAGTGATGTTTTGAAATTCTCTTTCTCAGAGTGGAACTGCCCAGGGAGCCAAGTGCCAGCCTCTCAGTCCTTTCTCCCTACTCTTCTCTGCCTCCACTCAAGATTGAAACTCACTCCCTTTTCTCACATGCCTTTGTTCAAAGCTTCCTTACCTTCTGTTTTTTTGGGGGGGTTTTTGTGTGTATTTTTTTTCCCATCTAGTAGCTATATAGCATTTGAAATTACATTCATTGGGGTGGTATGTTGCTGTAAAAATTCACATCTGTCCTCCCTGCCCTTCTTTTACCCATTCTTTGAAACAAAAATGCAAAACTAATAAATAAGATTCCTTTCCTGAGTTTGTACTTCTTAATTAGCACATTTTTTTCTATCTTAGATGGACCCCCTCATGTTCACAACATCAGTAAGACAGTATTTCATTAGTCCTGTAGCATAAGGAGTATTTGTTAGACAGCAAGTTTCAGTGAGTACTTTCTGTCCACTGCTAATGTATGCGTCATCAAGGTGGACAATATGATTCAACATTCCATTGAACAGCCTTTTTCTGGGCTTTCCTCCCTTCCTCCAGATTCTGCATGTTCTGTTTGTCCTATATCAATCTTGTGGTTTTATTTCTATCTCCCCAGACTCCTTTAGTCCTCTCATATTATACATTTGTGTAAACTGATGTCCCCAGCGAAGGATGGGAACATTTTCCAGGGAAGAATAATCTGCAAATGCCATCAGTGTGTTTCTAATCTTTTTTTTCTAATCACACTAAAGATATTAAATAAAATCAGAGATAGCTTCAGTCTCTGTAAGAACCCTCTAGGCGCCTTCCCCAGCTTGTCACATTATTGCTTATAATTTCAGTCCAACAGCTAATTTACAACTCGTGTTAGTGCTCTTGAAGAAAATTAATGTAACAAAACACAATTCTAGACCTTTTGGAAGTAAGGCTGCTACTTGTTTTTAAGAAAACTGACTATAGTCCCTTATACTCCTTCTTGCACAGATTTCAGTCACTCATGTTTCACACCCACATACTCACAAGGACAACAGTGCATGTGTCCCCAGGACCAATTGTGTGGGACTGGGAGGATACCAAAAACTAGCTGTTGAGTCCTTACTACATCCATCTCTTGGGTTCTTCTTCATTGGTGATGACAGACAGGATTTTGGATGGGCCTTTTATACCTTTTCAAAGTCAAACTTATTGTGATATGATCCCTTGACTCCAAACCTTACTTACTTCGTCTTTCATGAATCGAAAGTTGATGTCTCTCATCACTGGGTATGTTTAAGCCTGCAGCCCAACTTCACGCTGGGATAGTGGCAAAAAGAAGGACCCGTGTCACGTACTTAACTTTTTTACACCACTCTCCTGCCATCCGAGCTCTGTGCTGGGGCCTTATTGGAGCACAGACCTTCAAGTCTTCATGTAAAAATCACATTCCTCAAGGTATGACAGTTTGACTGCAGCTGATCATGTCCTTGGTTATCAATGCAGGTACATCAAGTTCTTCTGTAAATATGTCTACTTACAGGGAATTTTCAAAGTTGCCTCAAGTACTCATTCAAGGGATTTCCATTTATTTTTCACATTGTGGTCTTATTTATAGGTTTTGTTTTATGTGTAATCCACTCCCTTTATGGAGCTGGTCAACAAATGCTAAATATGATTTATTTATTCCTGATGGACTTGCAAAAATCTCAGCCTGAATAACCAGTCATCTCAGACTCTAAGTTAATATGGCACATTATCAAAGCACTCAAACAGAGAAGGTCCCATCCTGTGCAGTTTGATTTTGGTAGAGTGACTGAAGCATACTCTAAACACAGGACAAATAAGTTCCGTATCTCAATGGTTTTAGAGTTGCAGTCTGTTGAGCTGAATCAATTACAAATGGAGGGTCATTCAAAAATAGCAAAACATTTAAACTGTAATTTCTCATTTTGCAACAATGAGTCAAATAACACTGCACAAGCTCATCTTCTGCATGTTTTTGTTCAATGTCTATGGTTTTTAGCACTGGTGGTGTTAGCTATGAACATGTTACATATTTATTCTATTTCAAGGTCAAGATTTCCTGAGAGGATAGAGATATACAAATAACTTACATTTGATATGGCTGGGTATTCAAGCAGCAGGGCTATTGAAAGCGATAACAAAAGACAAAATGTTAGTCTGATACTTAAAGCCAGAACACGTTGTTTTTCAAATCCTTTGTAATAATATGAAGGAATAGAAATTTTATCTTCCTTGAAAAAAAATCGTTACTTCTCTCTATGTTAGTTCATTATATTGGCTTTACAAAATGATTCAAGCAGCCTTTGCAATAAAAGATAACGCATAAATGTTCCTATAGTATTATGTACTATTTCTTGATATACATCAATATCCAGAGGTCATTGCTTTCTTGTCATAGAAATCCGAAGCACTGATTTTTTCAGTTTAATTATAAGATCCTTATGTTTCAATAAACAAATTCTGACCTCACTTAGGTGCTGATTTAGGGCTCATTTTATAAAAGCAGCTGTTTGGGGGTTACCACTGCCATTTTGTTCATTCTGTGTGTATGCACTGTCATCTCTAGTTGGAACTGTAAACTCCAAGTCTGGTACATGCTGATGAACATTAGTATGCATATGCTCTTATAATTTATTTGTCTTCTGCTAAGTGTAGAATTTCATGGACAAGGTAAAATAATCCATACTGGAAATACATTGTCCTATATATGTTTTTTGTTCTATCACAAAATTGTCAACTTTACGTGAAACCATTAAATAACATCAACAATTCTGAAGGATTTTTGCATTGTTTCCTCCATTTAGGGGTACATTATGCCCTGAAGTATATCCCTTTCTAGGGCAGGGGATCAGAACATGTTAATGGGGCTGCAGTGATCACGATACCATTATATTGGCCTCATATTGTTCCCGAGTATGTTGGGAAAAAACAGTCAGCAGTGGAGTTTCATTCAGGTTCATGTTCAAAACAAAGCAAAATGCATAGGAAACAAAGAGTGCCAAAACCTTACAGCTCAATTCCTACCTTGTTCAGTGGGAAAGGATAAAGAAGGATCTTCTCCCTCTTCTTTTCCTTTCTTTTCCTTTTCCTTTTCCTTTTTCTTTTTCTTTTCTTTTTCTTTTTCTTTTTCTTTTTCCTTTTCCTTTTCCTTTTCCTTTTCCTTTTCCTTTTCCTTTTCCTTTTCCTTTTCCTTTTCCTTTTCCTTTTCCTTTTCCTTTTCCTTTTCCTTTTCCTTTTCCTTTTCCTTTTCCTTTTCCTTTTCCTTTTCCTTTTCCTTTTCCTTTTCCTTTTCCTTTTCCTTTTCCTTTTCCTTTTCCTTTTCCTTTTCCTTTTCCTTTTCCTTTTCCTTTTCCTTTTCCTTTTCCTTTTCCTTTTCCTTTTCCTTTTCCTTTTCCTTTTCCTTTTCCTTTTCCTTTTCCTTTTCCTTTTCCTTTTCCTTTTCCTTTTCCTTTTCCTTTTCCTTTTCCTTTTCCTTTTCCTTTTCCTTTTCCTTTTCCTTTTCCTTTTCCTTTTCCTTTTCCTTTTCCTTTTCCTTTTCCTTTTCCTTTTCCTTTTCCTTTTCCTTTTCCTTTTCCTTTTCCTTTTCCTTTTCCTTTTCCTTTTCCTTTTCCTTTTCCTTTTCCTTTTCCTTTTCCTTTTCCTTTTCCTTTTCCTTTTCCTTTTCCTTTTCCTTTCCCTTTCCCTTTCCCTTTCCCTTTCCCTGTTCCTTTTGCCCTTTTCCCCTTTTCCCCTTTTCCCCTTTTCCTCTTTTCCTCTTTTCCTCTTTTCCTTTTCCTTCACCTGTGCTCCCAAGACATGCATTTGTTGAAAGTTCAAAGGCAGGAATTAGGCCAGACGGACTGCACAGTGGTTGG
Organism: Antrostomus carolinensis; assembly: GCF_000700745.2. Taxonomy (NCBI): domain Eukaryota; kingdom Metazoa; phylum Chordata; class Aves; order Caprimulgiformes; family Caprimulgidae; genus Antrostomus; species Antrostomus carolinensis. The sequence goes on from NW_010327888.1 coordinate 16,133, forward strand.
AGGATGCAGGAGAGAAAAGGTGAGGCAAGTCCTGCAGGAGGATACCCATGGATCAGAGCCAGCCTGCACAGCAGAGAGAGCACACAGGGACAAGGGACTGAGGATGAATGTAAAGTAAGGAAGGAAAAAGAAAGAAAGGAAATCAGAGAGGAGGGAATGGACAACGTGTCCTGGTACTGACCTGCTCTCCAGCACCCAAAAGCCCAACACTGGCTGCTGCCGCCCCAGAGGGCTCTGCCTTCTGCTTCTGCCTCCCACTCAAATCAAAGGCCTCAATTCTGTTTTTCAAATCCCTCTTCAGGGACAAATCTGAGCAACACAGAGAAGGATTCTGCTTCTGTGCTGCTGATCTGATTCCCCAGATAAATTTCAACAAATCTTGACCAATTAGTGGGACCTTTCGTCACTGGGAGAAGGAGCCATCAGTTTTGCAAGAAGTGCACTGAGGTTGCACCCTGTTCCTGCAAGCAGCAAAGATCTGACTACTGATCTTGATACATTGGAAGCTAAATGCCAAGTGCTGTTCATCTACTTTGTGCCTCTGCAACATTTTTTTCAAATACAAACATCTAGAGGTGCAACACACCTATTCAATCAACTTAGCAGAACTGTTTTGGTGCTGATTCTCGCATTCAGCCATTCATATTTTATTTCAGCCTACTGCAGACAGCTACACACTTGTGTCAGGTTCAGGTACAGTCTGCTGTAGAAGAGGAAAAAACATTATTTTTCTTCCACTCCCCCCATTTTATTTTTTCCATTACCTGGAATAAAGAATTCAGGGTCTCTCAGCATCATGCTAACATGAGCCATCTGATACTTAGACTTTTGCGTATATCCCAGGGTCTCTTTGAACATATGATTACCTCAGCTTAGTAATTTTTATCTTCTTAAAGCAAAGTTCTTGGTCTCATACCCACAAAGGACAGACAGCTTGACAGAGCATACAAGGCTCAAAGACTAACAGAAAGAAAAAGAGCTAGAGATTTCCTATTTTTAAGACACAAGTTTATATTTAGAGGGACTGATCCTAAATTTTTGGACATTTGGCGTTGGGAGTGGTACAAATGTATGGGGTTCTTTTCTGAAAGGTAAATTACTCCATACAAGGGAAGTTAGTCTGTTAACCAAAATTCAAGTTATTTTGCTGGTCCCTGACAGGATTACAACCCAAACTTTTCTTGTTTAGGAAGATTTGTCATAATATGAAGCCTTCAAGTATCAGACAAAAGAAGAAAATCAGGGAAAAATAAAGAACAAGGAGAATCAAATCAGTGTCCAGTCAAAATGGATAGTATGAAAAGAAAGAATTTTTAAGCAATGAGCCTAATCAAATTTATCCCTTTGTTCAGATTATTTACATAGCCTGAAAAATTATAAGGAAATCTGCATCAGTCTACTGAGCATTGAAAACTCCACCAAATCTTAAAGAAAATCCACTGAAACCCTCTTGCATATAGCCCAGTGAAATCTTAACCACAGGCTGCCTGATGTTCTATTGAAGTGTTATTATTGTAACAGGTACACAGGTGGCAAGAAATTTCAGGGATTTATTTTGTCCTCTGACCATTGCAGCAGCAGCAGAGCAGATTCCATAAATTCTTTTTGCAGTTAGCTCCAACTCTACCCATTTTGCTCTGATTCCCAATTCCATCACAGCAAGAGTTATGGTAGGTGCCTTCAGATCCCAACAGTGATGGCTCGTCCCCTGGGGCAAAGCAGAGGGTATCAGTCCTCAATGTCACAAGTCTCTACTCTATAGAGGAAGAACAATTCCTTCTTCCTGCTTCTTTCTCCAAACACTCAGAAAAAGCCCAGCACCATTCACAATCTTTTGACATCAGTTTTCCAGGGAAGAAAATTACTAGAGAAGGAAAATAAAAGTTGTGAACTGGATCCATTTCAGACTTGGAACAAGAATCAATGCCTGAGGTCCTAAGCGGGTGTCGGATGACCTACTTTAGTTGTTAAGCCAGATAACACAAACAAAAATGAACTTGCGGGAGGAAGCAGAGATAATCCTGTTCCTGCTCAACCTCATGGGAAGGGGTGGAAATTCTATCCCAAATCTAAGCAGTCCTTTCAAGATTTTCAAACCACAAAGGTGTGACTAGTTGCACTGGTTTGGCTGGGATAGAGTTAAATTTATTCTTAGTAGATAGTGTGGAGCTATGTTTTGGATCTGTGATGAAAACAGTGTCAGTAACACAGGGATGCTTTAGTCATTGCTGAGCAGTGCTTACACAGCATCAAGGCTCTTCTGCTTCTCACACTGCCCTGCCAGCGAGTAGGCTGGCAGTGCACAAGGAGCTGGAAAGGGACACAGTTGGGACAGCTGACCCCAACTGACCAAAAGGATAGTATCGCCTACCATATGATGTCATTGATGCCTGCCATATGATGACTTGAGTTGCCATTGCTTGGGGGCTGGCTGGGCATCAGTCAGTTGACGGTGAGCAATCAGGTTTTTTTGCATCACTTGTTTTTCTGTGTTTTCTTTCTTTTCCTCCTTTTTGTATGTTTTTAGGTTTTTGTTTGTTTGTTGTTTTAAACTTCCTTTATCTCAACCCATGAGTTTTATCACTTTTGCCCTTCTGATTCTCTCCCCAATCCCATTGGAGGGGGGAGTGAATGAGTGGCTGTGTAGTGCTGAGCTCCCTACCAGAATTAAACCAATAGTGAGGTCACTTCAATGACTCAGAAAAAATGATCTAAACAAAGATACTGACTAAAGACATTAAGTGTCATCATCTTACACAGAACGATGCTTAATTTAGCATCAAAGAGTAAACACTGAGTCAGGGACGAGGTGTTGCGTTTGGTCAGTCCGTGGTCTCGTATCATATCCATTGATCTTTGGTGGTGCATTTCTTTTTCTATTCCTATAAAGACTTAGGAAGCACAGGAATGTAAGAAGCCACCTCCAGAGTCTTCCAAACTGTGAAACTGAGCCAGTGCCCATGTTTCATTTTCCTCCAGTTGAGGATGAGCTCCAGCTCCAATAGACCAATTCTATTATTTCAACAAGCTGCCAATAAAGAGCAGATCTGCAGTGGAATCATTAACATCTATTCCCACAACAACCGACAAAGAAGGCTTTCTGCCTTTGCTACATTTCAATAGCTGATGTCTGCCCTTGGCATCTGCCAATCTCTGGTACATCTTTCCCTTTTGCCATTAGTGTGCAGGAGCACATTTTAAGCCAGAGCCACAGAGCCTGAAGCCAACTGCCTCACTGTCTCTTTCTTGTGCAAAAGGCAAGTCTGATTTGGAAGATGTGATTTTCCTTTTTCAGAGATTTCATGGGAGACTCTGGCCCAGAGCCACCCTCTCCTGCGTGGAGTGTCAAGAGGCTGAGCAGTTCTGCCGCACAAGGAAGAATCTGTCCGTGCACTGAGATATCAGGTATCTTCTCACAGTTGACTTTTACTTATTTGCTTTGTTCTCCCCTTGTGGTACCTTGGCACCCCTGGGACACAGCTGCTCAGAGACATCTTCCTGAGTGTCACTGCTGCCATCCAACACCAACACCAGCTTGTGCTGAAACTAACTTGAGCTGCAGGACTGACAACCTCTGTGTCCACTGTACTTATCACCCCCTGCAAACTGCTCAGCCTCTGCTATTTAAGGCTCAGTCCAAGGCACAGCTAACCTTACATCTGCTCCTCAACCTGACCTGACATTTTGAAAGACGCCTGTGTTATTCATAAAAATGACAATGCAAGAAATAGAATCTTTTCCCCACTGAGAACTCAAAGTTAAAAGCCATCACAGCTGCCGCAGAGGCTTCAACAAAAGCCGTATCAGCAGTTTCTGTTTTAAAAACATTTTTTTTTCTACTCAGTCACACTGATGCAGCTGCAGTTTTCGGCAGAACCTTCTCTATGGCTGATTTGCCGTTTTCTCTCACTTTCCATTAAAAAATATCTAGGGCTTTGAACACCTCCAGACTTAGTTTTTGAAACTCTGAAAATGAAGGTTAAATATATTACAGTATCTGGCAAAACTCTGTTAAAGCCAAGGTCAAGTATTTTGCATTTTTAGATGAAGGATTCTTTGTTCTCCTACTGCATTCTGAATGCCAGATGCAATTACCAGAAGTTACCTGAAACTTGCCGTGTCAGAAACACATCGTAAGTACCTCAGTGCTAATGGGTTACCTGACGAATTTGAATTGGTCTGCCAAAGGCAATGGCAGAGGGTCCAAACGTCCTGTGGTCATGAAGGCAACCAGGAGCCAGTAGGTTTCATAAACAGGTAGGAGCCAGTAGGTTTCACAAATGCCACCACCAGACAGCATACCATGGGAGGTCAAGGCTTTTGCTGGAGCTTGTTCTGCTTTCCCAAAGTGCATTACTCTCTAGAGACGCTCACCTCCACTCTCCCCTGGAGCTGCCTGATTCAACTACTCCCATCCAGGTTCCTTCAGAAACAGGGACAACTGTGCAATAACTGTTCAAGATATGGAAAAATAAAGGAATTGGTTGTCATGAGCATAATGGTAAGAGGGTGTCCCCTGCACATTTGTGACCTTCTTTAACAGTCTGGGCTTAAAAGGGGAGCTCACAGCAGAAAAGGAAAGGCTGTTTCCATGCACTGAGAATTGTCCCTCAGCAAGGTTTTGAGGAAACCTTCTGGAAAAGGCAAGAAAATCACCTCTTGGGACTCTCAGTGATGTAATGAGAGAAAGGAAGGGAACATGTCATCAGCTTAAAGATTTTATTTTCCTTTTTTTTTCATGTACTTTTGTGCTGTTTTCTTGCTTGTTGTCTTCTGAGTGCTGTTCCCACACATCTCAGAAACAAATGGATGGGTGAAAAGGATATTCTTCTCCAGCTGCCCTTGATATCAAAGCAGAGATGAGTACTTGCTAAGGTAAAAGACGGATGATCTAACACCTCTGCTTGACATCTAGCTTCTCCATCCACATATATGAAAAGATAGAACCTCTTCCCTATTCATTTCAGTCAGTGTCTGTGCTAGTGGATGTGGTAGGATGAAAGTAAATTTTTGGGTTTTGTGCAATCCAGGGTATGTAATTTAAAACCAAAAAATTTAAACAAAAATGTGTTAAAAAATTAATGTGGGAAGACATCTATACTCTCTCTTCTTTATTACAGTAGGTATCCGAAACAGTCATAAAAAGTGGTCTGAACAAAGTAAAATGAAAATCAGCTAATGGTGCTTTGTTATATGGTGCATTTTCTTCTCTCTGATGGCTCTTCTCTTTGTCCTGGTTTCTGCGGGGCTAGAGATAATTTTCTTCTTAGTAGCTAGAATAGTGCTGTGTTTTGATTTCAGTATGGATTTGGTATGAGAAGAATGTTGATAAAACCATCACACTGTTAAGCTGGACAGATCTCATTATTTGTCCGAGGGCATCTCTGACAAAATTCTTGCTGTAAGGGCTTTCCCAGAACAGAATCTCATCTGATACAAGATTGCGAGAATATAAGAGCTTCAATGCTAAGTCAGAACAAAGGTCTACCTAGCCAATATCCTATAATAGCCAACAGTAGATGTCTGGAAGAGAGCAATACAGTAGAGAAAAACATATAGTGATGCTTCTCCAAAATAACCTTCCAATCTCCAGCAACTTGTGGCTCAGAGGTCTCCTGAGCCAGATGAGGTATTTAATCTTTGATGAGTTTCTGTTACTTCAACTTTTCCATTCTTTTCCTGAATTAATGCACAGTTTTAGTACCCACAATGTATTTTGATAAAGAATTATTTTGCTTAACAACATTGTGTGGAGAAATATCCCCTTTTCGTTTGTTTATAATCTCCCAATGTCATGGGATTCCCCCTCACTCTTGTACTGGGAGAGGATCAATCCTCACTTTATATTTGTCCTTTCCTTGGCACTGAAGACTTTATACACACCCAATATATTTTCCCTCAGTTATCCCTTTTCAGGCTGA
>NW_010327888.1:22094-42845 GCF_000700745.2 Antrostomus carolinensis
TCTCTGAGCCTTTCCCAGTTCTGCTATGTCCTTTTTGAGAAGGGCAGCCAGAACTGTACATAATGTTCAGGATATAGATGTATAATGAATTTATACAATGGTATTATGTTTTCTCTTTTGTTCTCTTTTCCTTTCCTCGGCATTTTTAACATTTGCCGTTACTAAGCATTGAGATGACATTTTCATAGGACTGTCTGTTATAACCTGTCATTCCTGAGTAGTTATGTCTGAGCCTATAATATTATATGTGAAGTCATCATAGGATTTTTTTCATGTGCATCATAATGTTCACCTGCACTAAATTTCATCTGCTATTTAGTACCTAGTCACTCCATCTTTTAAGATCATTCTGTACAGTTCTGCCACCCTACTACTTATACCTGAAGCATTCAGTACCTGCTGTTTCAAAGAGTAGAACATGTAGTTAATTACTATTTAGCTTTAAGAACATATTCTAAATAAATATACATCAAGGAAAGTTATAACCACTTGGTCTAGTTGATATATTCAGTAACAGCAGGCTTCCTATTTATTGGAAGTCTGTGAAGGAGGATGAGAAGCTTTCCCTGGAAATGGCTGGTGATGTAATGGTGGGTGGAGCAGCCTCCCATAATTAATCCATACTCTCTTCTTCCTGTGCTAGAAACCAGCTACTTCCATTGGCTATTGCTGCAGTGGGAATAGACTGCACATATGGGATATTGCATGTGCAGCTCAGAGGTGTCTCAGCAGATTTAGACAACATTTGAAGTCAGACAAAATCTGGTATCAAATGCCTCGTTCTTGGGATTAAAATATTTTAAAATCTATTTTAAATAACAGTGCCTTTTTTTTTTCTTGGAAAATACTGTTTGGAATGAATAACTTGTGATTAGGGAATGGATGGAGAACAATGATCCTACTCTGAGTCTGTGGACTTTGACCTGTTAGTTTTTCTTCTCTGCCAGACTCTGAGCTCTACATGGGGCACAAGCGTGGCACAGAGGGTGTACGTGAGGAATTCCAAAGTTCTTTCCCTTGAACCCTCTGTTACCAGAGTATCATGAGTCTAAGGGAGAAAAGGGTCCATCATTTTCCTTCTTCTGAGCCATGAGAACTACAAAATCCCACATTCACTGTGGAAGTGGGCTTTAATCTGCAACATTTCAGGAACAGAGTACAAGAAGAAGAAAATATGGATGTTGATTAAAAACTGTGAGAAGGCAACCTAGACTTCACCAAAAACACCTTGTAGAGGCATAAACTTTTCCCCTCTGGTTTCACATGGGTGATTTAACTGCCAGGATGCAAAGAAAACAGAAGCTAATTATCAAATGAACATTGTCTTAATATGTTAATGAAGCGGTTTTGCTAATAGCAAGAGACCTGAATTTTAATACATTTTAAGAGCTCCTTGATTACGTGTTTGTTAGTTGTTATGATCATTTTAAATTATCTGTGCATGGCTTTATAATGGGTTAAAAACTGTATTAAGCACTGTATTCTAAACAGGCCTTGATGAGGCAGGTGAATAGTGCAAACATTGTCGCTAGGAAATTCACTTCAAAAGAAATGTAAACTAGTTAACCTAAAACGTGTCATCAGATCCAACAGTCACACTTAGCAATGTAAGTAATTTTTTATGTAGCTGCCAGCTACTTCTTCAGAAATGCTTTTTGCCATTAAAAAGTATTCCAGGGACTTAATAGCTATTATGTCAGAGTGTTTCTGTATGCAGTATAGGTGGTCCCAAAACATATTTTGCTGTAGAATTTAGAGGAATGAGGGAAGCAGTTCAGAATATACTGAGTTATTCCCCTCTATCCTCAGTGATTACAACCAAATCCTATTGGTTTGGTTTTTTTTTAAATTCGGTTACCCACAGATATACACATTTTGTTCTTCCATGTTCAAAGAATCTGTATAATTGTCTTTAAGCAGGTCTGGGACCAGTACAAATCAAAAATACTTTCTGCAATGACACCAGCATAAAAATGCGCACACCTACATGGCACTTTTCTGTTAGAAGGATTCTTTGTCCCATTTTCCATCAATTTTATTTGAAGTCAAATCATACTGAACAATTATCCTTCCTTCTCCAGCTTATTTTCAGCCAGCTGGAAAAGCCTTCAATCTAAGAGTTCCCGATGACCAACTATTGCCCCTGTGGAGCCTGTTAACTGAACAGGATCAGCTGCTCAAGAAATTAGTGACTGTTACTAGTTCACTGGCTTCAGTTTCTGCAATTTCTAGAAGCAGACAGAGATATCTTCTCCAGGAGATAGCCTTCAGCCCTTGACAACCCATTTTCAGACAAAATGCTGACAAAAAGCCATCATGGTGTCCATTTGGACTGAGAAGTTATAGCTCCCAGAAGGATGTTGGTGTTTGCTGGGGACTGCTCACACACTCATGTCCATTCAGAGTATTTTTTTTCTGTTGTTAAACGAAATGACAGTCGAGCTGTGTGTGCTAAACATGCTCTGTCTGCATGTGTGTGAGTGTGTGTATTCTCCCTGCTCAGGCAATTAAGGAAGTCAGACCTTAGTTTCCCAAAAGCAGACAGTGGAGCTCTGGATGGGAAGGGAACAGGGACCTGGGCACAAATGGGAGCAGTGTTTACAGCAGGCAGACAGCCTCTAGGTGGTCTAAACCTGCCCCTCATTACTTCCATTAACATCAAACAGAAGGCTCATGCTTGCAAAGTAAAGGTGTTTTGTGATCCTTATACGCTATATAATATAATGTTATGCAGTATGAGACAGAGGCTTCCTCGTTTTGCGGGAGGCACACCTCCCTCCCTCAGTCAGACTCTGAAAGTGCCTGGAAGACTGGGCCATGGTAGCTGTTTGGTGAGCATTTGGGCTAACTTAGAGGATCAAGCCCTGGCAGTGCCTGATTAATGAGCCAGTACTTCCTATCTCGTTGCACTTGGGTACCCGACTTAATTAATTTCCTCCAGATCAAGCCCATGCAGTGGTAGAGACAGGTAAAATCTTAAGGCTAGCCTAAGGAACTGAGACCATCTGAAAATGAAGCCATAAAACCCCTCTTAGGAAATCAGCTGAGAGGATACTTAAATACAACGTATGTGGCTTTGACAGTTCGCAATATTAAATTTCTGTATTATGTGAGCTAAAGAAATTAATATCGGGGGATATTGCTCATTTTATTACATTAATTTTCTCATAGAATTTGGAAACTACGAGTACGTCCCTATTTCTTGCACCTTTGTTCCCATTTGTCGGAGGAAGGAGGAGGCGAGCGCACCCCCCGCACCCACCGCGCGCAGCCCCGGGAGCGGGCGGCGGGCGCGGCGGCTTTGGGTTATTTTGAGGTCACAGTGCCCTCTAGGGGATCTGCCGCAGCCCCGGCGGCTCCTGCGCGCTGGGAACATCCCGGAATTCACGGGGAAATGACAGCGCTTCCTTCCTACCGCAGCAGAGCGAGCGTAATAATCCGTGGCTAGAGCTCATGATTTAGCATTTTAAGTGTAATTTGCATTTATTCTCTTGGGAAGTAGCTTTCAGAATCAGCACGGAGTCTCTCTGGCTTTCTGGCTGCAGGTCTGGCTTCACCTGCACAGGGTATTCATCTATTCCCGTTAAGGTGTTTGTTCAGGGTTCAGTCGATACAGTTAAATCAGGGAAACTTTCCCATTAATTTCAGGTGGTACTGAATGAGAATTATGAGAAAACCTATATGCCTAAATACTCTGTGTAGAGAACATACATATATTTGTACATCAAACATAACCTCACATTCAATGTTTTTAAAAATCCACCTGTTTAAAATGGAGCAAACAGCAGCAAACTCAACAGTTCAACAGCTGTGAATGCTATGTGATGGAATATAAAAGTAAAAAGAAGGAAAGTAGTGAGGAAAATTAAAGTTTGGAAAAGAGAAAGAAAATGGTTAGGTAGATTGGCCTTTAGGTGGGCTGAGAAACCCACGGGCTTTTGCAGAGTGTCAGCACTTGCTAAGGAAAGGAGAGTAGCCTTCTGCAAAGGGATAAAAGGCCAGATGTCTAGTTACCTAATCATCTCCAAAAATCAAAATTGTGTTCCCCTTCAGCATCCCTTACCAATGTGGCGATCCTGATGCTGACTACTCCTCATCGCATTTTAATTCCAAAATGTAGTAAGTAGGCAATAGCAGCATAATTTTGGCTGGCCAGACTGAATTAATAAACAAGGCTGGGAACTGAGGATGCTTTACTAGGTCATCATTGCATTTTGTGCTTTGATAGCTGGACCCAAATCTGCTGTGCTGCTTGGCATTTTTTCTTGAAGCAGCCAGGTTATGTAGCAGCAGAGTTTCCTTTTTTTGGAAGACGGATCTTGGTCCAGCAGCTGACAAGCCACTGATCTAGGATCAGCTTTGGGGATGAGTCCTTCCTCTAGATTTTCACTTAGCTATGAGAGTCTTGGCCAATGCTGCCCTCATCCTGCTTGTCAGAATTTCAAGGCAGATATTGTGGGAAGTTGTCATTTGGCCCTAATTAGTTATAATTTTACTGTGGAGTGAGTGGTCTGAACACTGCAACATGCCTCCAGGTTGTTCTCTGATATCTTCCCAGTGGTGGAGTAGCCATCTCCTGTGACCGCCTGCCATTACAAACAAATCAGTCTGGTCTGGGCTCTTCCCAGCACACTTTTATGAGACTTTAAAGGTGACAGCTTTACATGATCAGACTTCTCATTTCGATCTTACTATACTTAATACTGTTCCATGTTTATGGTTCATGAGATATTGATCTACCCATCCTCTGGCTTCACTCAGCCATGTTTCAGTCTCTTCATTTAAAGTCTGTATCCACTTTATAAAGTTTGTTCTTATACCTGGAAGGATAAACTGTTGAGCCCTCTCAAGCAAAATCTCTCTTATATGTTTCCTTGCCTGGCCATAGCAGCAGGGGATTCAGTCTCTGCAGCACTTTTTTATTTGATCAGGACAGCCCTATCATGTGATTTGCTTTATTCATCGGCTTGTACATCCTGTATTGTAGTCCATGGCATGCTGGTGGTTTCTGCCTCCACTCCCAGTGTGTCCCAGCTGTGTCATGTTATGCTTAGTGGCTCCATGATATCTGGCTTTTCTAAGTCTCTGTTGATTCTCACCTCATCGTATCAAAAGCTCAGAAGTGTGTGTAGCTTCACGTTCAATTTTATGTTTAGAAGTAATTATATCTTTATACCTTAATTGTAGTCCATGGCATGCTGGTGGTTTCTGCCTCCACTCCCAGTGTGTCCCAGCTGTGTCATGTTATGCTTAGTGGCTCCATGATATCTGGCTTTTCTAAGTCTCTGTTGATTCTCACCTCATCGTATCAAAAGCTCAGAAGTGTGTGTAGCTTCACGTTCAATTTTATGTTTAGAAGTAATTATATCTTTATACCTTAGCCCACACTTCCTTTGTAGGTCCTTCTCTTACAAATACTAGTAACCCTTGATACTAACATTGAGCGGTACTTGTCCTGAGGTGTTGATGCAGTGGCTTGTCTACCTGCTGATTTACCAGAACCAGGTCTGTTTTAGAATCAGAAACCAGGGAAATGTTTGGTGTCGGAGGTTTGAGCCAATACCTCCTGTACTAGGCTGGAAATTCACTTCAGTGCTCTGCTAAGTCTCTGGCCTGTTCTGAGTTTGTGTAGATGCTGTGTTTTCCTGGAAGCAGGTTTCAGCAGGGGTAGGATAGCTCTTTCTGTGCTAGCCTGCCTCCACCAAGGCAAACAGAAGTGTCTTCACAGATTACTCATGACCATGTGAAGAGATTTCTAGTATTGCTCTGTAGCTATAGCCATTGCTTTCACCAGCTAGGCTTATCTCAGTGTACATGTTCCATGCTCGTATAACATGAGCTGTCTGGAAATCTTGTGTTCTGAGTCACATCTCTGCAGATTAACAGTAGTTTGCTGTTCTTGCTGGGATTGCAGACTGCTCAACTCCATGATTCAGTGGGAGTCACATTTTCTGCTGATCTGATTGCACACTTCAACCCCTGCAAAAATGAGTGCCAGCTTTTTTCTCTACGTTGTGGACTAGGACTCTCCAGATCCAGAGGTGCTACCACAAATGCTCTCACAGGAAGTCTCTGTGCCCTCCATCCTTGTCTATGCCAGTCCCAGCAGATTGTGAAGGGCCAGGGCTTGCTTCTGCAAAGTTATTTGTGGAAGACTAACATCCCCAGAGATGCCCTCAGGCTGTCTGTTTTGTTTGTCAATTAATCACACTTTTTCATCCCTGTGGGTCCCACTAGCAGAGCTGTTCCCACCACGGTTTGCAGCAGCTGCACTGGCTCCCTAGTGAGATACTTCTGGAGGTGGTACATTCTCAGCTAGCATTCCAGACATGGGCAATCAAACTTGGACTACACTTCTCTTCCCTCTTACAGCTGTGCTTCTCCCTCAGTTTCCCCACAGGCAACCTTTTTGCAAGGAGCGGTTGCGCTTGGGAATCCATATTCTCCAAGGAAATCCAAAATACCAACAAAAAGCCTGATCTACTTCAGAAAATGAGTTAAACAATTAAAAATACCTTGCAAAAAAGAAGGTGGGAATCCCAGGACCGCAGTTTGAAAAACCAAAACAATGCTTTTGCACCGGCATTTTAAAAAGAATTCAGTGAGTCTGAGTGGGTGTCAGAGGAGCTTTTCATACCCCCTGCTGCTGAGCTTGGTGTGCTGCTCCCAGGTAGGAAGAAGGCATGGAGGATAAACACTGAACTGCAGCATTCACATAACCAGTTAAGAACCTGCGTGGCTAAAAAGACTCCTTTCAATGTAATTTAGGACACATTTTACATATTATATTTTCCTAGATCTTGCATGCCTACATGAAGGACTTCTTGACTCCATAAGTGATTCTCTGATGAAAACAAACAAGGGCTGATGGTGACTAAAGTGCTCCTCAACACAAGAGTAGTGCTGCAGCCAGATTCTGCCACAGCCATTCTTGCATTAAGTAGTGACTTAGTCTACAAGTAGGATGTTTAGTCTCAGCCTGAGCACTGCTGGTGAAAGGTGCTACTCAGCCTGAAAAAAAAACCTGATTTACAACAAGAAATACAAGCCAAAACAATAGCTTCTCCAATCACAATGGTTGAGTGGGAAGGTTAAGATTTAAGATGCAATGCTTGAGTTAGAATTTGCCTTGGAAAGCAGGGTTAGTTCCTCTTTTCTGCAGTTCTCAAAGCCTTCCTGCTTGCCTACTCCAAGTACACGGCCTGCAAAATGGGACTCAGACCCACATTGTGCCTGGCAGACCTATCACTAGCATTGCTTCTGCACTGATTTACACAGACAAGAATAAAATCACAAAGCAATGAATCATCTTGTCCAGCCTCCTATACATCAACAGTCATTTCATGCCACTGTTAAGATTAATCTTGAGCCTCAAGTGATTTGAGTGTGATTTGAACATGCCTTGCAGAGGGGCCTCAGTCTCCATTAAAAGAGTCCTTACCTTGGCTAATGACCCTCACACTTCCAATGGTGTGACCCCCTCCAGGTTTGGATTTGCCTGGCTTCCAGCCTCCATTTTTTAATACCTTTCTGCCCTACATTGAAGAGGTTTTTGCTGCTAGGAAGACTAGAGCACAGCTGAACCTGTGGGTCAGCTCTCTTACTGCAGAAAGTTCAGCAATAAAATCCCCTATGTCTCTTTACTTAATAATCAGCATAATAATCCCATGTGTCTCTGGGAAGAGATCTTTATGCTATAATGAAATGATCTTTCAATCTTGTTTCTGCTAAGTCCAGTAGAAATATATTTTTTTTTAGGTCTTTTGTCCTTTTATTTTCACCTTTCTTGAGTTAGTTTGTGGGTCTTGTTTGCATGCTCTCCTGCAATGTGTTTTGAAGATATGGAAACAGCCAGTAGACATAGTGACCTAGCACTGATCTCATCAGTGAAAGAGGTGGAGAGAAATCACTCTCCTTCTCTGGCTTTCCAAATCATTCTTCAAAATCCAAGGATTACACTAGCCTTTTTACTCCATAGTTGTACTTGCAGCTTTCACTGAACAACCATCTCACTAGATCTCTTTCAGACTCGGGGCTTCCCAGCTATCTTTTCCCTTTTCCTTCTTTAGGACCAGTATTTTTCAGTCCTTGATGTATCATGTTCCTTGGCAGTGTTCAAATGCATTTTGAAAAGGCTCACCTTTCAAAGGAACATAGGCTGATTTTTATAGTTGCCTTTTCCACTCACATTCTGCCCTACACTTGGGGTGCCAGGGATGAGAAGAGAGAAGGGAATAGGATGGCCCTTCCAGCAGCAATAAACTGATAGATTAGCTCAGTAATCTTGCCATCATGTTACTGACAGAACATAGAAAAGGTTTTCTGTCATCTGTGCCTGTTTTAACTTGGGAAAAATAATATGAAGAGCAGGAAAAATACAGAACATGGAGCAACTGACTTTTAAAAGAACTCCAGCCATGCTACGTGCTGAATGAGGCAGAGGTCTCATAGGAGAAATTCAGTGTGATCAGCCAATTAAAGACTATGTCAGAGTAAATAAACCCAAGGACCTACCTCATTTCTGGTACGTCCTAGTTTTTGAAGGTTTGACTTTGCAAATAAAAAGGCATTTAAATGTATTTGCATATCTAACACTTACTATTTATCTCACCTAGGAAACAGGCTCTGGATAAACATGAAGCAGACCGTGAACTTTAAAGTTAAGCAGGTGCTTAAGTGTTTCCCTAAGTGAGACTGGCCTTAACTATCACTCTAAAACTACAGGTCAATGTAGGAGTTTTTAGACTGTATAGTTAGGCTTCCAAGTACACCTCTCAGGGTGTCAAGGGCTAGTTTTCAGAAGTGTGGAGTATACAGCAACACTTCATCCTTGGCTAATCTACCTACAATACATGTCTCACCTCTATGTGGGTATCTTCTATGCTATTCCACTGCTCTGTCCGTGAAAACTAATGTTTATTGTTCAAATAAACCAAATAGGTTTAGGTATTTTTAAGTAGTCAAGGATGACTCAATGCATTTAACTTCCTTACTGTACTATTTTCTTCCCCTTTTTTTGGCTTGTGAGGGAGACTCTGACAGTATATTGTTGTATATTTAGACAGCTCCTACTGCAATGTGAAGCCCTCCTCCTGCCAAGGGGCTTGGATATTCTGGTGCTGTAAATAAGCACCAATGGTATATCTACACAGTAAACAAAAAAAGGAAAAGGTTCCCATATGAATAATGTTTAAGAGAAACCTGTGGGAAGATGGACTTACTTATTTCTATTATTCTTTCAATTATTTGTTCTCTGACGGCAAAAGGTATTTTCCTTGAAGTTAGGCTCTGCTACTCTTTAATCCTCAGGAAAATGATTACTTTCATTTAAGAAAATGATATTCTTTCTAATTAAGCTGTTTTCAGACAATTAAATTGCTTCCTGATTTTCATAATTGTCTCATTGCTAAGATCTACCTCTTTCCTGATTAGCAAGGTGGAAAAACCCCAGCACTTTTACTCTGTACAATATTTAACAGTTAAGGAAGAAGTCCCAGCAAATATTTTGAGTCAGACTCTTCTTCTACACAACCTGCCCTATATATGCTGCTCTGGCTTCACAATGTGAGATCAAATAGAAAAAGGCACCCAGAAAGGTGACCCGAAAAGTAAGAGGAAACCAGTTTGGGATAGTCCTGTGAGCTAACAAGTATGGGAGGGACTGTACCCTGGGAGGCCAGCATGAATTTCCCCATCACCTCCAGCTTTCATGAGGAGAAGACTGGCTTCCCAACCAGCCCCAGTGGGTGGGCTGTGGATGTGCTGTCCAGACTGCCCTTCTCTGCACTGCAGCAGACGATTGAGTCGAGGGGACACTTTTGAAGCATGCTAGTACGGTGGCACTGCCTCAAGGTTACAGAGCACGCAAAAGCATGCAGTCAATGGCTCCATTTCTTGTGCTACTTCAGCCAGTTCACCTGCATGTCCCCTGTTCCTGCAGTAGTCACTTCTGAGACTCCAAATCTCCCAAGAGCTGCATATAGCTACCCCATGACAATGCACTCTTGGTTTGTCCCTTTCCATGTGCATATTCTCTTCTTTCCCTCTTTTATTTGATTTCTCTCTTCCCTTGGTCTCATCCTCTTTTTCAGTAGGGCATTAGCTGTTAATGTAAGAAGTCTAGTGCTTGTTATAATGCACAGGGCACTATGCTGTTACAGAAACTGGGGAATATCATATGGCTTTTGGCCTGAGAAAGGTGCACAGTGGAAGTCCCGTGGATCTTTCCACATTTATGGCATGGTTACCTGCAACTTCATAGAGGCTGTTCTAAATGACCCAGAGGATCAATATCTTTAAAATGTGTATTGAAGTAAAATATATGGAAGGGGAGTCATTGTTTCAAAAGCTCTGTTCCTAATTTGGCATGGATACACTGTCAAGTCGTTGTTACGAGAAATAAAGATAGTGGTTTAGTAAAAGGCTATGGACTACAGCTGTGTAAATGTAAAGGTGAGAGAACATATGATATGTATGTATCAATACCAGGTGATTAAATTATTCAGGTCAGACCCTCAACTGGCCATAGAGATGTTCCTAGAGCTTCAGTGACAAACACCATCTGAAGAGGGCTAGGACTGAAGGGACCTTTCCACCACAGGTAATCACGTGAGGGACAAATTACTGTACAGCAGGGCGAGATCTGCCTTTGAAAATGCAGAATTCATCAACTTTCATTATATTCCAGGACTGCCACTGTAATTGTTGCAGTAGCCCAGTTCTTGAAGTCAAATGATGAAGTGACGACAACATGTATATCACATGCCATTTTAGCTTAACAAGCTCTTTCGGAAAGAGAAAATAGACCCCAAATAATTTAAAATGAAACACAATTGTTCTTCAAAAATAAACTGGGAGGCATAAAAAAGTTATACCTTTCTTTTTACATCTCATTATTCTTTACACTGACCTCATGATTTTCGAGATCTAACTTGCTGATTTTAATATTTGTGTGGCATAGTCTTGAAAATTTTTTCATAGACTCATAAGCATAAACACATTGATAAAACCAGAAATATTCCTTCATTAGAGATATTAATGGGAGTGTTAGATATTTCATTTTTTTATATTCCCAACCAAGAGAAAGAAGTCCCGAAAGCCAACAGTTTTACCTTTCTGATGTGAGGAGCTATTTTGTTGCAATATCGAAGGTCAGTATTGTTAACTGCTTCTTTTGCCTTTAAAATCTGTCTTTCAAATGTTCCATGAGAACCGATTTCATGTGAACTTAATTTCTTTATTGATAATTTTGTGAGAGGGGAGGTAATGACTAGCAAAGGTGAGAAGGGCAGTTGTGGCACAGCCAGCATCAAAATAAACGCAGGTGGCAGAGCAATGGTTGAGAAGCAGCAGTCCAGAGGGACAAGGGGGTATGAAAATAAGGGAAAGATGCAACCAGTTAGTTCATAGGTTTCCTCTGAGAGTCAAACCTCTGCTGTCAGTCTCATTTTGGTTGTACTCAGTAGTACTGAAACTCCGATATTCTTAAACTTTTTGCCTTTTTCACCTTGCACTTTAACAGCCTGGCTCGAAGGGTGATAAGGAAGTACAAATAAGTTTTGTCTGTGGCAAAGAATCCTGCAGAAAATACTATGTGTGGGAAGCAATCCTTCCCAACACCTGCATGCCCCCGCCAAACCGAGGGCTGAGCTAGCTGGTGCATGTTATAAGACTGATACACAGATGATCAGTAAGCTCTTTGCTTGGCATCTCTTTTTCATTATGCTGCCATTTTAGAGAAATGTTTTTATAGCCTCTGCTTGATTTTCTGTCAGATCCCTCCCTCCCTATGAATCCTCCCTTCCTGCTTCCTACAGAATGTGGCCAGCTGGTTACTGCTAAATTTAAATAAAGATGTGCTACTTGTAACTGTCTTTGCTTCATCCACACAATATTACTAGTCTAACTCAGCTAGCAAGAAGTACTTCTATTTTGATGTGCACAGGGACTGTAAGCCCAGATGAAGGTCAATGAAGGCTGTTGCATAGATAGATAATGCTGACAGGGAGTGCTCTAACTGGTTTTCTGCAGGAAAGTGCTGATTCGGTGGAATTGGGATGTTTGAGGGGTACATGGGAATTCTGCGCAATTTTTTTGGGACATGATGGGAACTTAAAATCGAGTGCCCAGTGAAGGTCTGCAGAACAGCTCCATGAGCAACAGCAAAGCATGGCCCAGGTCTCCATCAGTGCTGTAATACTGCCATGCTAATACACAACAAAATACCCAGCATCTCCCGTGAAATGGAAATCCTCCTTTCAAGTCAGTTCTAATTACAAACAGCATAAAATGTTTAAGTAACCAATAAAATAGGGCATCAACAGAGTAGCTGTTCTTTGCATCTCTGAGATTCATACAGCATCCAAGAGCTCATACATCAAGGAGAAAACAGCAGGTAGCTGAGCTCCCAAGATCTCTCCCCTGCTGTTGTTATCATTGACAATGAAGGCAGTGTTGTAAGTGCAGAGTGCAATGGACAATTCATGCACTTACCGTATCTTGCACTCTAGCTACAGGCGCGTGATTTTCTGAAGAAATGATGACAGGATCAAACATATTCTGGCAGATGCTCACAAAATCAGAGCCCCTTTCACTCTGTAAATGACCATAAAAATGCTTTGAAGATGACAATAAAAGTTATTTAATCATGTTCAAAACAGAAGCACCTGCCAAGTCAATATATCATTTTTTACATGATTGGCTGGGACAGTGACAATAGTGAAAAATGCAAAGTGAGGCTGTTAGGAGCAGCTACCGGTCTGATTCTATAGTAGGCATAGCCTGATGGTGGAGAGAGAGAGCAAGAGAAGAGGAAAGAAAAAACAACAGATAGAGGCACACATACATTTCCTCAGCCTCCTGATTTTTCAGCTCTTTTTCCCAGCTGTTACAAGGTGCCCTTGGGACCTAGTCTGAAGATGTCTCTAGCAGCCCCCATTTGCTGTGAAGTTGTTGCCAGAGTGAGAAAGGACAGTGACGAAAAGGAGACCTAAGACATCCTGGGTGATGATCCTTCATGCTGCCATAGCAGAGGGGAAAAGTTGTTGGGGAGAGGGGTAGAGATCTGACGTTTTGGTAACATTGCTGCCCTAGGATGTATGCAAACTAGTAGGTGGGTGCTGCTAGAAACAGAGACAAAGAGAGTGTCATGTGTGGCTGCGCACAGACTTATCAAGGACCCCAGGAGAGCTGGTACCTGCCATAAGCAGTGTGGGCTGTGGGGCTACGCCATGCAACAAAGAAGAGCCCATGATGTTGTTTAGCCCCACCACTACCCTTGCAGCTGCATGTGCCCTGAATTTAGCAACTCTTCTAGACAAACTAGTTAACTGTGTGCAGGCATATGCAATTGTAGTATTGAAGAGCTTTCCAGCTATACCTGGTGCAGTTCGAAGCCACCTTTGTGATACTGATTGATTGAGGCTTTCATGATCAACTGAAATTAAAGTAGCCCAAGGGTGGGGATAATTTACATGGGTTGATGGCAGCGGATGTTCTGGCACCTGAAGTCCACCAGGGTAGCAAATTTAGATGTCCAGATTTTAAGATCAAAAGGGCTTGTTCTGACTTAGCACTGTCATCTCTAATACAATATAAGCCATGGGGATTCCTGGAATTAATTCTCAACACAAGGCAAACATCTACGGTTAAACTAGAACATTTTTGTTCAAATATCCCATTAAAAGTTTTCAGAGTCGGGGAATTTGGCACCAAGTTATGGTAAAAATGGCTAATTATTCTCACTGATTAGGAATCAGCCCAGATTTCAAACTAGGTTTCATCTAACTATTAGACCTCATTAAACTTTGCCAGCTAAACTGAAGAGCTTGTTATAATGAAATTTATGTTTACTGTGTGCGTGTTTTAACTGAGGTTGCTTCTTCAGTCTCTTTGGTAAGCTAGAAGAGACAGGACACCTACCCCAACCTTCACGCCACAGGATGATTGCCAAGCCTCCACCTTTTCTGAGACTCTCACGTGGTAGCTCTTGAGTACCTCAATATCTTTCTTAAAATTTAGACACCAGAACAGTGTTCCTGTAGCAGCCTGAAATTTCAGTGCGCCCAAAATTCAAATCTCTGTTGCAAAAGGAACACTTAAAAGTAAAGTACTCAAAGCCAAAACCAGTAATAAACTCCAGGTTACTTTGAAGCATAGATACAGTTTTCAGTAGCCTAATTTGAATAGACAAATGTTAAAGTAACCAGAAACATACACATGGGTAGCGTGAAACCAGCTGGATAACTGCATCTGAAGGTTACTCAGTGGTAAAATTAGTTCCTCAAGATTATTATATTAGACATGAGTGAAGAAAATGGAGTGCTAAATTACTAGGTTAAAAATAAATGGTGAGGAAGGGAAGAATATTAACAAAATCTCAACCTTCAGTAGAAGGCAGGTAAACCAGGCACAGAAGAAATACTTGTGGTGATGAAGGCAGAACTTCAATGCTGAAGACACAAACAATGGCATTGGTGTGGCGCCCTGAGGCAAATGTAGGGGAAGGAAAGGGAAGAGCTTGGTAAAAGCAGCCATGTCTGCCTTTTAACTGTATGTGAAAATAGTACAGAAGGACCTTTGATAATGTGGTGCTCTCTGAAGACAACTGGGAAATGGCAGAGATCAGGAGGAGCCCCCAGCCCGTGCCCAGCCAGAAGCAGCAGATGCATTTTCTGAAGTGCAATGGCAAAGCAATCATCATGGATGATACTCTATTTTGCAGAGTGTGTCCAGTTAGGAGCTCTACGTGAATGCACACAAACAACAGAAGGAGGTAAATCAACAGCTTCCAGAAAAGCACTGCACTAGCTAGTGGGCACCTTTCCATACTGGGCTACAGCCACTTCAGGGAAGCTTACATTGTCCAACAATGTTGGAAAGTCATGAGCATATGGGATAGGTGTAGAAGATATCCAAGACAGGATACAAACCTTGAAGAATGGCTATAGAAAGACAACAGTTGTAGAAAAAAGAAGTAAGAGGCTTTATACAGGTTGTATGAAAACAACAGTTAACACATGTCTGAGCGGAAGTACAACAGATGGCAGTGGTCTTCAGTCACTTTCCATAGTATTCAGATACAGAGAAGTACCAGTAGTACATTTTCTTCTCAGTTGCCCTTTTATCACCAGCTAAAGAAATTATTTACTTAAATACATGTAACATGTATGGGGTAAGGCATGCAAACACCCCAACATAGCATCAATGTACTGAAAATTGACTATATCATTCATATGTAATTGCATAAATGAATCTATTTTTATAAAAATAAGGAACTTTTTCTCTCTAGATCCATATTTTCTATATATTTTAAATGGTTATATTTATGATTTAGTAAAATCATTATTAGTGTTGAATACCATCAAGTCATTAACTTAGTACCAAACCTCCCATCCGCCCACAAGAAGAAAAGAAGGAGTTGAGAGGGAAACTGCATTCCCAGCATGCAAGGTCTGGTGGTTCCTGCTAACAAATATTGCAAAGCACAATGCTGCGGCTGTTGAGAATGTCAATAAATCATTTTTGTCCTAATGAGCCAGGACTGCCCTGCATGTCAAATGCCTCTGAGGAATTTGTCTGACTGCTCAAAAGCAGCATGGACAACCCCATGGAAATGCATGTTCTGTGCTCCAGAACTAGTGAGAAGGAGATTTACTCTTTTCATTGTTGCAACTGTCTTGTCTACATCTTTTTCCTGTTTCTCTTTTCCTTTTCTCTTTGAAAGTATTCCTCATCCAGAGACAAATTCTGACAGATTCTGAAACGGATATCTAACTCCGGAGTTTAAGCATGAGGTGGAGCAAAGGCTTTGGTTTAGTTACTGCTGAGCAGTGCTCACACAGCATCAAGGCTGTATCTCCAACATTTCCCCCCTGCCCAAGTAGACCAGGGGTAGGGAAGGTCTTGGGAGGGAACACAGCCAGGACAGTTGACCCAAACTGATGAAAGGGATATTCCATACCATATGACATCTGCACAGAAATAAAAGCAAGGGAAACAGAGGAGGAAGAGAGGGCATTCATTAATTCCATTTGTCCTCTGGGGCAACCACTACGTATATACTGAAGCCCTGCTTCCCAGGAAGTGGCCAAACATCACCTGCTGATGGGAAGCAGAGAATAAATACTTTGTTCTTTTGCTTCTGCACGCGTGGCTTTGCTTTGTTACTATGAAACTGCCTTTTGTCTTGACACACAAGTTTGAGGTTTTTATTGAATCTTATTTTCTCCCCTCCCCATCCTGCTGAGGAGGGGGGGTGATAGCGCAGCTTGGTGGGCACCTGGCATTCAGCCAAGGTCAACTCACCACAGGCTTATAAAAGAGTAACTAACATGACATCATCTCTAAATTATTTGGTCTCCTTTTGTTTAGGAAGGCAACCTGAGACCTGTGGATGTCTGAAATGGACTCATTCTCCATGTTGGTTCTGAATATAAAGAAAGGCAGAGCTCTGCTCTGGAGAAAGGTGTTTACATTTTTGCTTTGTACAATTCCAACACACTTCGTTGACCTCTTTCAAATGGAAGAAGACTGGAGAAAACAGGATGAAAACTGGTACAACTGCCAACATCCTCAGTCTAGAGCACTGATTGTCTTCACTGTTTAGAATGCACTTGAAAGCCTGAATATAATGGAAAGTAATCCTGATCTCATAGCTCAGTAATCTGTGCTCAGCGGCAGGCAGAGACCTCTTATCGCTGTTAAATCTTGTAGATGTGTAAGTGATTTTTTTATCATATTAATAGTGTTAGTTACTGCTGATCTGAGCTACTCTGCTCCTGCGAGATAATTGAGCAGAGCTTTATGCTTGAGGAGCATAAAGAAATTTCTCTGACATAGGCAACTCTGCATTCGCTGTGTCCTTTCCCACAGGAAGTGTCCTTTTAGCTAAGATGGGTTAGAAGCCTCCTGGAAGTTACATGATGTGCCTGGGATCCTTATGTCATTTCTGATGGTGGCGGCACTTGACTCTTCTTCTGATTTTTTTTTTTTATGTCAGGTAGATGGAGTGGAGTCCTTGCTTTGAAATTCTTTGGTCATGGCAGGAATTCTGGAAAGAGGGCACTACCTGGTGGCCAATATGTATGGGACTGGACCAGGGCTCAAGGGTTGGAGCACTAGCTGAGGAAAAGGAAAATGTGCTATCTAGGCTTTTGATGAAAGGGCTGAATGCCATTAGCAAGGCCCAGAAACTGCTATCCCTTGTATCCTAGATGTTCCCATCTTCTCAAGAAGCAGCAGTTATCAAGCATTACACTACCTTCATCAATGAACTGTGACTTGTGAAGGGCATTGAGTACAGGGAGCTCCTCCATAGATAGTGCTGGGCATCACTGTGCTCCTCCATAGATAGTGCTGGGCACCACTGGTTTCTGAAAGCAAACTGAGGTCATCACTGTCACGTCCAGCATCAGCTGAGCTCTAACCAAGGGTGGAAGGCTTACTCCTATTGAGTGCTACGAGGTAGGAGGAGCTGAAAATTTGTGCTGCTTTTGATTGGGGTAGAGTTCATTTTCTTCATAGTAGCTGGTGTGGGGCTGTGTTTTGGATTTCTGCTGGAAACAGTGTTGATAATGCAGAGATGTTTTCATCATTGCTGAGCAGCACTTACCCAGCGTCAAGGCCTTTTCTGCTTCTCGCATTGCCCCACCAGCGAGTAGTCTAGGGGTGCACAAGAAGCTGGGAGGGGACTCAGCTAGGACAGCTGACTCCAACTGACCACAGGGATATTCCAAACCATACGGCGTCATGCTCAGCATATAAAGCTGGGGGAAAAAGGAGGGAGGGGGACATTCATAGTGATGGCATTTTTCTTCCCAAGAAACCATTAGATATGATGGATCCCTGTTTCCTGGAGATGGTTGTACACCTGCCATCCAATGGGAAGCAGTGAATGAATTCCTTGTTTTGCTTTGTGTGTGTGCATGGCTTTTGCTTCACCTATTAAACTGTCTTCATCTCAACCCAACAGTTTTCTCAGTTTTATCCTTCTGATTCTTTCCCTCCTCTCACTGGGGGGAGTGAGCGAGTGTCTGTGTGGGGCTTGGTTGCAGTCTGGACAACAGAAGTCCAAAAAGTTTCCACAGACCTGACTTGCACTTAGTTAACAGCATAGTCCAGATGGGTTATTAACCCAGGCATACATGCTGCATGGCAGTGTTCTGCTTGGGAGGTCATGTTTTTAATCTGTTGCAATTTTTAAAATGTATAGTGTGTACATCCAAAGACTAATGATGGACATGCATAGGCAGGGGCATGCTCAACTCATTCATAAATTATTGCAAAGAAGCTCGGTCATATGCTCTTTCAAACTATTATCAATTTTTTTGGAGGCAGCCTGGTGATTTGTTTTAATTGCTTAGCTCTGAATTAACAAACATGTGCCCAGGGGCTGCCACTGAAACAGGGCTGGGCCTTTGCAGAGTCAATAGTTTATTTAATGACTAAGAATAAAACACCCAGGAAGATGTTTGAAGACGTTAGCAATGCTTTTCACTAGCTGAAGATGGCATTTAGGTCTTGGTCATGGCATGTTTATTCATTAGTTTCAGTGAAATCACAGGCTTGTTTGCAGGGTGAAAGTAACAGTGAGACCTGGGGAGGCAAAAGAAAGGGTAAAAAGGCAGAGATTGTGTGTGCATTCACACTTTCGAGGAGGAGGGAAAAAAAAACCACAAACCAACAACTGAGATGGTTTCATGCCTTATTAAAAATCAAACCAAAGTAACAGAAAATACACTGAAAGGTAGCAAGTTTCTTTTGCCTCAAAGCCATTATCAATTACATTTGTTAAGATATATCTCCTAGATATGGCTTTACCAGTAGTAAGGTTAACAAATCCATTTTCCTTGCTAAACACACTTAAAGTCTAGATGGATTAATTAATATCTGTCAGGAAAAATAACATTTTCAGTCCCATCCTATTTTCTACACTGATCTTTTTCTTTTTACTGTAAATCTGCATAGTCTGTTGAATTGACTCATTATTTAATGCATTCTTCTTTCTACTTGGTTGTATCAAATAAAGGGGGCTGCTTTTCTCAGGACTGGAACCTGACTCAGCCATCCTTCCTGCACCCCTGTAGTGGTGACTTCAGCTCAGCCTGCAAGGGCACGACTTTAGCCCTTGCTGGCGCCCGGGAACCGCACCTTTCCCATTCCCTGGGCTTGGTAAAAGGTAACGCTCACAAACCGCACACTTTGTATCAAGACGAGAGGAAATCACTGCAGCCTGGGGCTGGGCAGGGGAAGGATGCCCTGGTACCCTCTGTCATCGCCCATACGAAGAATAACTGATAAAAGCAGTAGTATAATGGAGACCACCTATTTTACAGATCCCTCCTATGGCCATATGTGGGCTCCAGGACCGGAGAGCAGCCCAGATAACCAAGGAGTCAGGGAGGGAACCTTCTGGGTGAGACGCTGCCGAACCCTCGGCAGGCTGACGGAGAGTAGATTCGGGCTGAGGAGGAGGGGTCTTCTCCCGTTGTCTTTGTTTCTGTTTCTAATGACGATGTTACACTATTTCCATGGCTGATCCGGCTGCATAGCCGGGTCGCAAAGAGTTAAAACGGAGAACAGCATGTGCACTTTTAAAACTACATGCGGCAAAGTCCATTGCTTGAAGTCCGGGTCCCTTCTCCCCCCGCCCCTCCCCAGCCTCCAGCAATCATTTATTATAAAGGGGTTTTATGATACAAATTTGATAATCTCCCATACACATCGGCACTGTTCTAATTGGAGTTGTAAGCCCATAAAATTCAAGCCCTTTGTTTTCATGAAGGCCACAAGGTTTTAAAAGATACTATTGTACCGCCTAAAACCCATAAAATTGTCACTAGGGACTGATTAAACAGTCCTGAATTGAAACAGTGCGGATTTTGTCTAGGTCCTTTTCATGAACAACAATGCTCTTTTCAACTCCCAAGACAAAAGGAGGTTTAAGGAGGGATTCTCTGGGAGATTCTTCTAAGATAACCCCATCCATATGGGAGACAAGGTGGCCAGCAGCTGAGACGGGAAAAAAAAAAAAAAAAAAAAAAAAAAAAAAAGATTTCGGATGGCAGGAGGAATAATAAAGGCAAAGGGGGGAAAGACAACAACAAAAAAAACCCCAGGTGACACAGAGGCTGGTATGTCCCCGGGTCCTTCCCGCACATCCCAGCAGCCTGGTCCGCTCTGCATCTTCCCCTCGGGGGATGTAGGTGGGAGGACCGGCGTCGCTCCGTCCTCCCCGACCTGCCCTGCCTTGCAGCTGGGCCGGATCCTCTGGCAGGGAGGCCAGAGGGGACACCGAGCCAGGACGCTGCCCCGGGGAAGGCAGGGCTGGGGGACGACCGGGGCGATGCGGCAGGGGAAGCGGCACCTCAAAGCCCGGTTCCCGGGGCTCCCCGGGAGGTGTAGGCAGAAAGGCACAGCCCAGGGGCAAATCTGGTCCGAGGTAACCCGAGGTCCAGGAATAAAACAAACAAACAAACAGCTTCTGCGGGTCCCTTTCCCTCGACAGCCCTTCCTCGGCGGGCATGTTGTCTGCATCAGTCCCCGTGGGATCTTCGCCCCAGATATTCCCTCCGCGTTCCTGATCCGCGGCTCCCATCGGCGGGCTGGAAGCAGTCGGTCTAGTCTGTATTGCAGACACCTGAGTTTGGGGGTTTTTTTTGAGGGCTTTGCCCCATTGGCGGTTGCTAGTACAATTGTATGATTTTTTTCCCCCCAAAATTAATAAAATCAGTAGTTTGACAAAGCATTTCA
>NW_010327889.1:0-1228 GCF_000700745.2 Antrostomus carolinensis
TTTCTCCCAAGTAACTGGTGATAGAACAAGATGAAGTGGCCTCAAGTTGCAACAGGGAAGGTTCAAATTTGATGTCAAGAAAAAGGTCTTCACTGAAAGGGTTCTCAGGCATTGGAAGGGGCTGCCAAGGGAAGTGGTGGAGTCCCCATCCCTGGAGGGATTGAAGAGACAGGTAGATGAGGTGCTCAGAGATCTGGTTTAGTAGTGGAAAGGTACAGTTGGACTCAATGATCTCAAAGGTCTTTTCCAACCAAACGATTCTATGATTCTATAAAGAACTCAAGAACACACCTACAGCTGCTTTGTTTAGGTTTGCACCACTGGATTAGATTACTACAACATCTCTCAACTTTCAAGGTAAGAGATGAACACTCAAGTTACCAGAGTAACAGCCAACCATTTTTCTAAATTGTAACTTTTGCTATGGCCGTAGAGATCTGGAAGGCACACAAAACTCTGTAGTGTTGGAAATGACAACACTGTATTTCACCACCTGTCAGGGCCAGGTAAAAGCTAAGCTTCTTATTTAAATCAAATTACTGTAGAAGATAATGCCATAAGCACGAATCTAGAGCATCAGGGGTTTTTTGTTCTACAATATCCAGCATTAGCCTTGTAGCAGTAATGCAACATTCCCTTCATAAAAGAAACAAACTAAGTGTTGATTTATAACAACACGAGACAAAGACCGCAACACTCAAGAAAGGAGGCGACTGAAGCTTTAGCTGGAGCACGCTAGAGCTAAGGAAACCTACCTTCAATTGTGCGTTCTCTGACTGAAGCTGGCTGATGCTGGAAGTGCTAAGGTTTTTTTGCATCTCTAACTGCAAGTTCAGCTGCAGTATCTCCTTGTCTTTACTGATCAAATTATCTTTATACTGTTCTAGTTGGTCTAACAAGCTTGCCATCTAAAAAAAGAAGAAAATGCATGGATGTTTCAATTAAATCCTCTTATTTAAGCAGAAAAGATAAGACTTCATGGCCTTACTTACTGAGAACAAGTAACTTCAGCAAATTCTAGGATTTAAACTCGCTTTAATGAATTTGCATTAATAAAATACTTGAGACACAAAAAGAGAATGAGAAATTAGTGCTCCAGCTCCTCAGCTGCGAAACCAAAGTACTGCAAAGGTTGTTTTTCATTTTCTTAAAAAAAAAAAAAAAAAGAAAAAAAAAAAAAAAAAAAAAAAAAAAAAAAAAAAAAAAAAAAAAAAAAAAAAAAAAAAAA
>NW_010327889.1:1501-9510 GCF_000700745.2 Antrostomus carolinensis
AAAAAAAAGAAAAAAAAAGAAAAAAAAGAAAAAAAAAAGAAAAAAAAAGAATGTAACTGCTCATAAAAGATAGGTTAATCTATGTTCTGAAATATCAAGGCTTGACTGATATAATTTGACAGAACAATAGGAGACATGCTAACATTTTATGTCTAATGTAATCACGGTTAAACATAATCACAATTCTCCTCCCCCTAGAAGACAGAAATTAGCACTGCTGTGCTAATCCCAGTAACACAGCAAGCAAAAAGTTCTGAGCATTGACTCCTTCAACCCATAAAAGAGTTGGTAACTACACATTTCTCTGCTGGCAGCTGTTTGAAAGTAAAGAGCTATTTGGAAACACTGATCATGCCACCACAGCTTTTATTATCTCTCGCTTTAATGGGTAGCAAGGTATAGGGGCTTTGAGAATGAAACAGACTTCAGGGCTCCTGCAGTCAGATTTCATAAGAGACATGGAACTTCCATCTGTAAGAAATTAGTTCTTATTATCTTATCACTCCTGAAACAATAGTGTACAATTAACTGGTGGTTAATTAACATGGTACCCATGTTTTGGGTTTTTTTTATTGGCACATCCTAAACTGGAATGCCTGTTTGTATATTACTGATACTATAATAATTATTTTAAATTGCATAAACCTACAGCAGGAGGTGTGTGTACGTATCTGTGTGTGTAGATCCAGTAAGAGTTCTAAATAATGGGACCAATTTCAGCCTAACCTGGCACAAGAATGCATGGCTAACATTCTCTGGCTCACAAAATAGAGAAGGTCCGATGACACCACTATGGGTAATTGTCTCTTCTGTTCTTAAAGGAATTATTGCTCCAGGTCAAACAAAAACATATCTACCTTCTGCTCCCCTTGAACTTTGGAAAGAAAGGAAAATCAGTTTAGAACAGATATTGATCAGTCTGAAAGTTGATGTGAATAATCACAAGACAGTTTCCAGTGGAAGGGGAGATGGACAGGGGATGACAGAACAGAACAAAGCAAAAAAACAGAAGGTTAGTTAACACCAAAGCACAGAGAACACAGAGCAAGAAGGCACATTTACTACAACAACATTAGTCATTGGGTTTTTGAATGGCTTCAGTTCCCAGCTACAAGTTTGCACAAAATGTTTCTGCAACGATGTGAGTGACTGAGAGGTCTCCAGGGCCCTACCCAAGCCCATACCTCTCTCTCTTGCCCCTGAAGTGCTTCCTGCTCTGTCTGCAACTGCTCCTTCAGCACCGGGGCAGAGCTGCTGTCTGCTGGTACTCTGTGCCTCGCTTCATCCAATTTAGACTGTAGGGCTGAGATCTGGATCAGATTATTGTACTGTTGTTGTTGCAATGCCTCTTTATCCTGCAAAATATATATATATTTTTATGTTAGAATTAATTGTTGTCAATATACATACCCACCTAACCAGAACAATCCTGCCAAGATAGTTCAGCATCCCTGACAAACCCCAGTACAAGAAGAAAAGCAGATAATGGCCTATAAATGACCTATAAATAAATAGGAATTAAAAACTGAATGTTTTTAGCCTGCTTAAGTTTTTACCTCTTTATTTTTTCTAACTCACATTTAAAAACTTCTGAAAATTTAGCATTCAATGATATATACTTTCTCAATTACACAGTGTTTTATATATTTAAAAACCTAAACATCTTTGTTTTATAGCCATTTCTAAATTTATTATGATACCATATATTTGCCAAGCTAAATGTAAGAAGTGGAGACAATTTAATGTAAGAGAGAGTTTTGGGTATATCAAAAGCCTACTACAGATACATCATGTTAAGGCAGAATGTGAGGCATCAGCACGAAGTTTCTGTTGGATCTGTAGTCTGTCAAGCTACCATAGTTTAATTTATTTATTTTAAAAACTTCTCCTTTGGTCTTCTTTCTCACACAGTCCATTTCAGGAGCTGGGTCAGTCCAAAAAGGAAAGCTTCACTCGGGAAGTCTTCCAAACAGCAAGTGTGCATATCTGTACTTAATACAATAAAGGAAGGCTGGACAAGTAACAACTGCTCAACACTTATCCTGCCCGTATCTTCATAAACATACCCCTAACAAAAAGATTATTTTAGATTCATCGTATGATTTGCCCCCCACCCCCCCAAAAAGTAAAATTTGTCCATCTCTTCTCTAATCAAAGAGAACTAAGACCCAGAGTACATGGATAGCATCTTCTGATCTTAAAATGAAAGAAGGATCAAGTAAAAAAATTAAAAAATAAATCACTAGGTTAACGCTGTATCACCATATCAAATCAGCATGCCCAAGAACAGGTATTTAAAAGTTGTCTAAATCTCCATGTCCACACTAACCAGGCCACCACTAGCACCCAGCCAGCTCAGGCACAGGCAGCACAGAAGAGGGAACAGGAGATGACAGAGGAGCCAGGCAGTTGTGGCTCAAAGCTGTGTCATTCAGCCCTAAAAGCACTGGCAGGATAAAACCCAAATGTAATCATTCTGAAAGCACCACCTGCACTCTTTTGAGTAGGAAAGCACCTACCATGGAAATATTTTTGTTTGTCCTGAAGAGAAAAATTAGATCTCTTCTTGCCATAAGAAACCAATGCTTCCTACCAGCCCTTCAGGTGTCCTTCTGCCATACGTGAAAGGACACACGTTCTGGAGAAACCCAAGCAACAACACAGCCTGTCTTCTCTTGGTTTATATCAACTAAAATTAAGATGTTATCTGCATCATTTTAAAGCTCATCTTGATCACTGACAAAAAGCCTCCAGTAACAATGGGCAAATCCCAATTTTTGTGTTGGGTTTGTGTGTGGTGGGGCTGTTTTTGGTATTGAGGGAAGGCCCCTGTGAGAAGCTACCCTGGCTCCAAGGCGGACCCACCTCCAGCCCTGGCTAAGCCAATTAGCAATAGAGAAATGAGTCTGCAAATCCATATTTATGAGGGAAGAACTGGCTTGGCAAGGAGAGGGAGAGCATCAGGAAACATCAACTTTAAAAAAAACCCCCCATCAACAACAGGAAGAAAGTGAAGGGGGAGGCAAGAGAGACACCATGGACACCCAGGTCAGCAACGGAAGAGGAGGAGGTGGTGAGCAGAAATACCCTGTAGGCCATGGAGGTTATCAGCAGAGCAGATACCCCATGTGTCGGCCATGGAGGACTCCATGCCCAAGTGGGAGGCTGTGCCTGAAGGCAGCTGTGACTATGTGGAGAGCTCAGGTCAGAGCAGAAGACCCCAGAGATGCTCAACACCAGAGGTGGGGAAGGAGGTGCACTGGTGGGGAGACCTGAGACCTGTCTGCAGCTCATGGACATCCCCATGCTGGAGCCAGGAGCTGTGCCCGAAGAGGTCCATGACTGTGGGAAGCCCACATTGGAACAGTTTGTTCCTGGACTCTTTTAGCCTGCGGGGGGGAATCTCATGCTGGGAAGAGCAGCAGAGACAAACTGACTGAACCCCCATTCCCTGTCCCCTGTGTCACTGTGGGGGGAGAAGGTAGAGAAATGGGGAGCAAAGTGATTGGAGCCCGGGAAGAAGAGAGGGGTGGGGGAAGGTGCTGTCAGATGTGGCTGTTATGACTCACTGTCCTACTCTGATTGATTTGGAACAAATTAAATTGATTTTTCTTCCCCAAGTCGAGTCTGTTTCACCCATGACCATCTCCGGTGAGTGAGCTCTCCCTGTCCTCATTCCAATCCATGAGCCAATTGTTGTTGGCTTTTTTTCCCCCCCCCTTCCCCCTCGAGGCAGGAGGGAGTAGGTAGATGACTCTGTGGTCTTAGCTGCTGGCTGCAGCTAAAGCCATCTCACTGCAGAACTAGGCTGCCTTACCTCAGATGTTCCTGCACTTACTGGACAGCCAAGCTGTAACTGTGCCATAGCTCATGGTGTCAGCACAGCTCTGCACACAAGAGTTGTTTCTCCCAGCATTCTCCAGCTGCTTTGTTTTGAGGTTGCTACAGTGACCCAGCAAAAACAAGTGGTAACCCAGGCAAAAATCAGAGCTTTATGCAACGCATCTTCACTGCAAAACCTTCTTCTGGATGCCCATGCAATACGTGCCATTAAGTCAAGTTTAACTCACCACTAAGTGCCAAGGACAGTCTCAAAGAACACTGTGACACAGCCATTGATAATCCCCACAAAGACACCGTCTGCACAATGCCACTCCTCTTTAAATAAGTATTTTAAAATTACCTGTTTTAATTCGGTTTCCACTTTCTTCATTTTTTGCAGTTGTTGCTCCAAGGAGTGTACAGTTTTTGATACTTCTGTACTGCTGTGCTCTAGTTCTCGGATCTGCGCCACCAGTTTTTCTATCTCTTCATCACGAGCTGTAATTTCTTGGTGTTTTTGCTCCTTCTCTAGTAGCAGCTTATTGTAATCATCCATCTTCTCTTTTATTTCTGCTTGCAAAGATTCTACCTACACAGAAATCACATTATACAGATATTTGGGCAATATAACAAATTTCCATCTAGAAGCAAGAGTAATTTCATGGCAAAGCAGGTGGAGTTTTACTAAACTAGTGGTAAAATCCCAGGTGAAAATAGAGACCAGGTGTGGACAGACAGGATGAAAAAGTAACTTTCTTAAGTCTTGTTTTCCAAATGCAGCAGCTCTTAATTACAAATTTGATGACTCTCTCAACATTTGCAGTTTCCCAGTGAAGTGCTGGATGAAGGCACGCTCTCAACGCTCAGTGGACATTAAAAGTGACCTTGCGGTGTGTGGGGTTTTTTGTTTGTTTTTCTGTTTGTTTGTCTGTTTAAGATTAAAAAAACCCAACAAGATTACATGAATTATTACTAATAGCATTAGATGTATTTTTGTAACTTCAGAACCCTCATCATTACTTCAAGGAATTTCAGTTTAAAGGAAAACACTGAGAATTGAAAGCTAAATATGCAACTTAACATACTCAGTGCCTGCACACCAGAGATTTTCACAGTAGGCAACATAGAACAGGTACTCTTTTTCCAAGAATTGCTTAAATATGAAGAGGTTAACAATTCTGAGATCCAATCATGCATAGAGCTGCAGGAAAACCGTCACTCATTCATCCCAGTAATTAACGCGAAGGTACGGCTAGGAGCTTCAGTGGGTAACGGAGGCAGAAAAGAACAGAGCATGTCAGACTATGTTGGAGGCGATAAAGTCACTAAGCATGCCAAAAGCAAGCTCAGATAGGAAAGAAATAGGGAACTTTAGAAAGGAGAAATAATTTGGTCAATAGCAATGAGTAAGGAAGATGAGATTTTACAAAATAAATGCTATGTTCATCAATGAGTGTCTGAGTTTATGCAAATTCCACTTCAACATTATAAAGTAAAAATTATTTGTATTAATACAGAAGTTTACATCTTCAAAGTATTGTACAGATATTGCTAAAGCAGAAAAACACCCTCTAGCAAAATACGGAACAGAGTTAATTTAGTCAAATTAATAAGCACGGAGAGTGTCACAGACTAGTTAAGAATACCAAAAAGTGATTAACATTACATTTTCAACTGCTTCTAGGCACATACATATTTGCTTAATTATGTATATATCTTACTCCCTTCTCATCTCATCAGCAATTAATCAAGCATAACACCACCTTACAGAAAAGCTTTTCAGTAGAGAAAAATCTTTTAGAAGTCTAATACTTTCTAAAGTTACAAAATTTTGGCATAAATCATCAGAATCCCAGACACTGACATTTTACACGAGAAACATGGTTTTTAACACCACACTGCTAGAGATGTGCTGCAATTCTGTAGCTAAGGAAACACTTTCACAAACTTCACTTGTTGTAACTCCTACATGCAGAAATTACAAGTTCAAGTGAACTGAACTTTTTCGGAGTTAAGCAATTACTGAAATTACAGCTGCACTGAACAACTGTACAAGAACTGTCTAAATCCTGACATTTTCTTTTGCTGCAGATTGTGTACATACCTCATCCTGCCCACAAATGTCACTTGCTGAGATACTTGCCCTATGTCCTTTTCTCCAATTAAGCTTTAATACTTTCTGAGAGAGGTTGCAAAGTTACTAAGTCACAAGCACACTAGCGACTAACTGTCATCTTGGATAGAAAGCAAGCTGTGATCTTAACAGTTTGACATATTTTGAATAACCTGACATAACCTTTGAGAAGGGCAACGGAGCTGGGGAAGGGTCTGGAGCACAAGTGTGCTGAGTTCCTGGCTGAGGGAACTGGGGTTGTTGAGCCTGGAGAAAAGGGGGTTGAGGGGAGACCTTGTGGCTCTGTCCAAGTCCCTTGGAGGAGGGTGGAGAGAGGTGGGGGTGGGTCTGTTCAACCAAGGAACAAGGGACAGGACAAGAGGAAATGGGCTCCAGTTGTGGCCAGGGCCGTTGAGATGGGATGTGAGGAAGAATTTCTTTGCTGCAAGGGTTCTGAGGCATTGGAAGGGGTTGCCCAGGGCAGTGGTGGAGTCCCCATCCCTGGAGGGATTGAAGAGTCGTGTAGACACAGTGCTGAGGGACATGGGTTAGTCATAGGGGACTTGTCAGTGTTGGGTTCATGGTTGGACTTGATGATCTTAAAGGGTTTTTCCAATCGAGGCCATTCTGGGGTTCCATGATATATTCTTTGTGATTCTGTATCCCCAGGACTGCCACAGAGGTTTACCCTCTGGGTACAACCAGACCTTCAACAAGTCACGTGGCCTTGAAAACAAAAATCTTTGCCACAGTGTAAATAACACGTATTACGTGTGTGACAACTTAATGCCAGATAATGGCATTCATGCAAATGAGAAGCAGAGACTGATGCAGAACGAGATGTAATCACTCTACTTAAGAAGCCTAATGAAGTCCAATCAGAGGTTACACAAGGGAACTGACTGTCAGGTGCCCTCCAGCATGGAAAATTCACTTTATCAAAGAGTTCAGTTGTTCCTACAAGATCGGCTTCTCTTGGTCTGGATTTCATATACAACGAAGTATACCATTTCATAAGCTGCACATAAATGAATAGATGGAAATGAAATTAAGTAGCATACACATCAAAGTTTTGCTAAGAGCAGGACCACAAACAAAAGCTGAAGGCTAAAGCAGAGTGTATCACCATAATTCCATTATCTTGGTTTCATACTCCAAACCTCCACTTCTCCTTTCATGCCAAAGCTCTTTTACAGCAAGTAACTGCCTGTAATACATCTGAGCAATAAGCCAGGAGATGAAGCACTTATGTACAGGAAATTAAAGAGAAAGTAGTTCCTCACTCCCTGCAAGAATTCTGCCATCCTAAAACGTGTCCTTATCTCCAAGTCAAGTTGAGGCAGCCTTGACATATCAAGAACAGGGAAAAAAACCAAAGCAGATCTAGTTAATAGAAGGGATTGAAAGGAAAAGGAAAGAAAAGTTAGAGATGTTCATGCTGTTTTCCATACCTGTAGAATCAATTCATAGTTCTGGAAAATGTTCGTTTATGTGGGGGAAAAACACCAACAAAAAACAAAAAAGCAAAAGTTAATCTTTGAAACAATGTATCAAACAAATGAACATGTTAAAAAAAAAAAAAAAGGACTGATTTATAAACTCAAATAGGGTAAAGCATGCAGACAAATAATATCTCTTATGACAACTGTTATAGCTGGAAAAACTAAACATGTTTAGAATCCAGAAGTCACCCCTCAGGTACGCTCTGTAGAGCAGAGTGACTGTATTGTTGTCCTCCTCAGTTAATTTAAACCTGACTCATAAGCTGTGAATCTTTACTGTACCACATATACAACATTCATTTCCATCTCCATAAGAAATTATGCAAGTACACTCTGTCTAAATGTCATCCAGTCAGCTGGGGGAAAATCTGCTCTCTGTGTGACAACAGAGGGGAGAAAAAAAAAGTCTCCAGAGCCAGTCCTCCCAGACAATACATGTTTTGGTATTTAACTGTAGTAAACGAACTCCTGTGGCCACTATGTGTGATGTACTCACCCTATACTCTCTGGGCTCTCCTGAAGTTTGTGATTTTGATGAAAGTTTTAACTGTTCTTCCAGTTTCTGAATTTCC
>NW_010327889.1:9521-18554 GCF_000700745.2 Antrostomus carolinensis
ACGCTCGTGTTCCCTTTCTATGGCTTGTTCCTGTAAGTGCAGCCAGGTGAGAATGAAAATATTTTTCATTGAAATATTGAGTACAAGAAAAAATTGGGGTTTGTTTTTGTGGTGAGGAAACTATGCTCACTTCAAAATAATTAAAACATGTTAGTAGTCCCGTAAGCGTAGCTAAAATTACAGGGAAAAAAAAAAAAACAAACCACAAACCAAACTTCTTTTTGACTCCAAACTACAATTAGCAATTAATAAAAAGGAAAAAAAATCCTGTAATACTACAGAAATGGAATTTTAAAGCTACCTTTTTTTTGTTTAACAAGACTAGAATACCAAGGTCTTAATTTCAAACAAAACTGGAAGTATCCCATTTTAGGAACCATCTTTCAAGTCTCAGTCACAAACTAGGAGGAGTATTTATCACCTCCAAAAACCATGGTAACGTGGTATCAAGCTTGCTTACGTCCATGAATTGCCGCTGGTTTTTAAGCTGTTTTTCAAGGACTTGGATTTGCTGTTTTAATTCAACAACCTCCAGTAACTGTGTAGCCAAGTCTTGGTTACTGTGCAGCTGTTCTTCTAGTTCCACCTCCAAAGCTTTCATTTGTGAGCATAAGTTGGAATGGTCCTTTTCTG
Organism: Antrostomus carolinensis; assembly: GCF_000700745.2. Classification (NCBI taxonomy): domain Eukaryota; kingdom Metazoa; phylum Chordata; class Aves; order Caprimulgiformes; family Caprimulgidae; genus Antrostomus; species Antrostomus carolinensis. The sequence continues at coordinate 10,155 of NW_010327889.1, forward strand.
CCTGACATTGAAGCTCTAATTTCTCCTTCGCTAAAAATTCTACTTCTTCGAGAAGACCTGAATAAGAACACGAAACAAGAGAGTGGTCAGTACAGGCTACAACAATCAAATTGAGTTTAAGACAAGACTGAATTCAGGTACTTTGGACAGCATCAAAACCAAAGAAAAACCTGAGATTGTCTGCAAGAGACAGAAAAGCAAGTCTGATACCTGACTGCTCACTGTGCCTCTGAAAGCCCCCTCTGATAAGACTGCTGTAGTAATGGAGGACACGGTCATCTGTTCTCAACCCCAAAGCAAATCCTGGTTAGAGATATTCTGCGCACATCAAAAGCTTTCACCTTCACCCCTAGAGACCTCACAATTCCAGAGAGAGGCCCATCTCACCTGTCCAGGAGTCCTTCAAATTCCCTCCTTTGCCCTTTCAACCCTGGTTCCACACTCTTCCTGCCCCAGGGGCTCTTTCCAAACCACACCAGATCCTCAGTCCTCCACATTCACTCCCTTCCAGATGTGCTCCATCCCTAAATTTAAGCCCCACAGCCCACCGTCAGCCACCTAGTCTCTCATACCCATCCTGTCAACTGCCCCATCCTTCACTGTTCCATCCTAAGTCCTTGCCACTCCTTACACCCCAACTTCCCACCCTATTTCAAATCTCCTCCCAATCAAGACACCCAATACAGAACTCTCAATTCCTCCAAACTGTCACGCCGAGATCATTCTCTCACCTCCAACATCCCATCTCAGGTTAGCATCCCAACTACTCCTTCCCCTCCTGCCATGCTGGGTACTGCTGCTGACATCTACACTGCTGAGTCAGCACTCAGGCCACCACTTCAGTGGCCACTGGTGCCCAGCCCCACCCTGAAGCTAGCTGCTACGAGAAAACAAAGCTAATCTTTGTCTCCAAACCCGAGTGGGAATTAAAATCCAGAGAAAAGTCATGTTTACAGAAAATCAGTCCAGTTCTGAGGCGACAGAGAGAAGAAACATCTGGGAAAAAGATAGCACGTATTTGCCTTCTACAGTCTGCAAGAGAAATACCACAAATATAAAAACATACAGAGCTCAAGATTATTTAAGTTATCAAGAGCCAATTTACACCTACAAACTGCATTTTCAATCAATTGGATGTACTGAATAAACAGTTTAGGAGACACAACCTGAGACTTTACTGTGAATGCACATGTAGCAAAACTATTTTAATGTGAATAAAGCTAAATAACCTGAACAGGAAAAATAAGAGGTCTGGCTATTTAGTATTTAAAGTAAGGTCCTGCAAGAGCTCATTATTTTACCTTTCAAATATTCCATTATTAATCTTTTCAGTCAAAGAGAAAAAGACAATTCTATGATTCCAACAAGGAATCCCTGAGTCCAAGAAGGACATGGAGGTGCTGGAGCGTGTCCAGAGAAGGGAACGGAGCTGGGGAAGGGTCTGGAGCACAAGTGTGCTGAGTTCCCTTGTGGCTGAGGGAACTGGGGTTGTTGAGCCTGGAGAAAAGGAGGCTGAGGGGAGACCTTGTGGCTCTGTGCAAGTCCCTTGGAGGAGGGTGGAGAGAGGTGGGGGTGGGTCTGTTCAACCAAGGCCCAAGGGACAGGACAAGAGGAAATGGGCTCCAGTTGTGGCCAGGGCAGTTGAGATGGGATGTGAGGAAGAATTTCTTTGCTGAAAGGGTTCTGAGGCATTGGAAGGTGTTGCCCAGGGCAGTGGTGGAGTCCCCATCCCTGGAGGGATTGAAGAGTGGTGTAGACATAGTGCTTAGGGACGTGGTTTAGAGGTGGAATTGGTAGTGTTGGGTTTATGGTTGGACTCGATGATCTTAAAGGTCTTTTCCAATCAAGGCAATTTTGTGATTCTGTGATTAATGAGTTAAGGGCTTCTGATCATCTTCAAAAGGAACATTACTGCTTTCTGGGGAACAAAATACAATGAGATAAAACTGAAATCAACAGTCATGGTCACCTCCTCAGACAGAAATGCAAGTTGATGGAAAAAAGTAATTAGGCTAATATTTCACATGGAATTAAAAATATTTCATAGAAAGCAGACATATCACATTTTGGCAATTTCAGCAAGCGCAATCTGTTTCAGCAATTGTTTTTTCTTTTTTAAGCACATGTCCCCCAGGTGTATCTATATAATTTCAAGCAACACAAATAGATCACAGATTTGTTTCTCTGTAGATACAAACCTGCTATGTATTAATGCTATTCAAACCATGCAACTGCACTTTGGTAATGCCCCGGCACACTCCCAAGATCATTGTTAGCAAATGCCAAGCTCCATTCTAAGTGCATTTTATTAGCGAGGCCATTCGACTCATATTAGTACTGCACGTCAAAAAAAGGAGGAGGCATCAGCTTTTCAAGAAATGTTAATCAACTCCAAACAACAGGATTTTTTAAAATTGTATTTTCCACACACTACAAACAATTGCAAACCAGAGGAAAAGTACTACAGATGGCTGGGATGGGGCAATAGGGATGAATTTTAGGGCTCAACACTTGCAGCAAATGCTCAAGTTCTAATGACCTGCTGGCAAGAGCTGGACTGTGGCTACCAGGAGAACGTCAGTCCCCAAACACACTCTAACCAGCCAGGTCAGACGTTCCCTCCGTTTCATGGGGTAGCAGCAGATTTCAGGACAGTGAGGTAGTTACCAAAAATATTTTAGATAAAAACAGTGTTTGAGAGAGATCTGAATGGACAGAAAGAATAAAGATACAGTAATGGGCAAGACAGGTCAGTGCAGCTTTTTAACTCTAGCTGGGATTCACCTAGATAATTCCTCTTTATTCACCTGAGGGACTTAGTTTACCCAGCTCACACCCTTTGAGGGAAAAGAAAAAGTCTAGAAGCAAAAGACAGTGAATATGCAAGAGAGCACATTCTCAAATATACATGTGTGTATAAATAAAATTAATCTAAAGATATTGTAAGAGAATTATATTTTGAGTAGACCACAAAACATAATCATTGCAGCTTTGAATTTATCAGATCTAGACGTTTGCTACTCAGGAGTTAAGTATGTATACTTTAGTTTAGGAGGGAAAAAAAAGAAAAAAGAAAGAAAATATGCTTCTTCCATTTGGCACCTACAAATCTGACATCAGCATTAGACTTCCAGTCAGTGTGAAACTCTGCGGATCCTTCTTGCTTGTTTTTGGTTTCATCTTCCCTCCCATAACTAGCCTCCCTTAATTTTTTGCGCTCCCCTTCTTTTTTCTGATCTACCTCACCATTCTATTATTTTTCTAGTCTCCCTTAGACTTCCTTCAGTTCTTGCTATTTTTGTTGTAGCTCTCCATTTTGCATCACCTCAAATATTTTTCTCCCCCTCCCCCTTAAATTAATTTAATCATTTTACCAGCCCAATGTGTATCATTAGAAGCTCACAGCGAGCTTACAACCCACTCCATCCCCTCAAACTATAAATGAAGCTGGCAAACACAAAGAAGATAATGGCACAATGCACTTAAAGCCTAACAACAGCAAAACTTTTTTTTTTTTCCTTTAAATATGGAACAGTGCATTGAATATTTAGTTTTAGTTCTTTTCTAGTGCATCACAGAAGTCAAAACTTTTTTGACAAAACATTCATAATGCCAGTAATTTCTTGGGCCTATTTATGAAGTACTATGCCTCTTTGTTAAAATAAAATCAAAAGTATCAAGTCATTCACTCAGTGTTACAGTAACACACACTGGAGAAAACCCACACTTATCATTACAAACCTGAACCTTCTTTTTGTGCTACACGTGTTCCTGGAAATCGAAACACACAGACATGTACAAGAACAGAAGAAGACATTGTGATCCATTCCATCTTCTACATCACTACAATTTCATATGTAATAGAGATAGTGCCTACCTTTTATTCGGCAAAAATGCCCTTCCCCTTTGTTAAGACACATAGCTCCTGATGACATATGTTGATCCACGACTGACACTGGACTAGAGCTACTACAGAAGTGATTTTCTGTTAGAACCATGCCAGTTGATTGCAACATTCTTGGCTGGTCACTTACACATTTTCTAATTCCATATTCTCTTTCCGCAATTTTCCCCAGACAGAAATAGAAGAATTAGTACCTCAAATCTCCCTTCTGGTTCCTGCCAGGGGATTCAAAGCGGGATTCAGTCCAGTGGGACTCACTCACAGACTCTGGGATCTATCACACATTTCCATGACACACAGACAAACTTGTGTTCAACAATACATTGCAATTATTTTGTGTTTCCTGTGGGACACATGACCTGAGGCCACAATCACTGTTGTAAAGCAAGCACAACATGCATTTAGTTTCAGATACATCCCCCTGGACCTGCTGCCTTTCCTTGAGGAAGAGAGGTCTGCCCCCACCTCCTCCTCTGCTTACTGGGGCAAACAAGCATAGACTCTGTAAACCAGGACAATTTGTCTGAGACCACTATTCAATTTGCTTCTAAGGTATTATTAAGATGTCATCTGAGAGGTCAGACAATGTTTAATACTAATAAATATACTATACTTATTAATAGGGCTTGGAGTAACAGGACAAGGGGTGATGGCTTTAAACTAAGAGAGGGGAGATTCAGGCTAGATACAAATAGTAATTTTTTTACTATGAGGGTGGTGAAATGCTGGCCCAGGTTGCCCAGAGAGGCTGTAGATGCCCCATCCCTGCAAAAACTCAAGCTCAGGTTGGTTGGGGCTTTGGGCAACCTTATCTAGTTGCTGGTGATGGGGCTGGAAGGCGAGGTCTATGAGGAGCAGCTGAGGACTTTGGGTTTGTCTAGTCTGGAGAGAAGGAGGCTGAGGGGTGACCTTAGTGCTCTCTACAGCTTCCTGAGGAGGGGACATGAAGAGGGAGGTGCTGAGCTCTTCACCCTGGGATCCAGGGACAGGATGCCTGGGAATGGTTCAAAGCTGCATCAGGGGAGGTTCAGACTTGACATTAAGAAGCCTTTATTTACCAAGAGGGTGGTCAAACACTGGAAGAGGCTTCCTAGAGAGGTGGTCAATGTCCCAAGCCTGTCAGTGTTTGAGGGATTTGGACAATGCCCTTAGCAACATGCTTCAACTTTTGGTCAGCCCTGAAGTGATCAGGCAGTTGGACTAGATGATCATTGTAGGTCCCTTCCAACTGAAAATATTCTATTGTATTCTAGTTGAAGATTTCCCTGCTCATTACATGAGGGTTAGACTAGATGACCTTTAAAGGTTCCTTCCAACCCAAACCATTCCATGATTTTATGTACAACATGAGTGAGTACTTCGATCACATTACATTTGAAAGGTTGAGTACAGAGCCAAAAGGAAAAACTCAGAAGGATAGTAGCCCACAAAAGCAGGACAATGGTAGAGTCAAGAGTCAGAAGAGAGGTCAAGAACAGCAAGAGTAAGAGAAGAGGAGGTGTGGGAGAGGTAAGAGGCAAAGAGTTGCAGAGGAATTACACAGTAGTGCTGAAAATCAGGCAGGAGTGCACAACAGAGGGTCTCGAGAAGTGGACAGATAACTGCAACATACAGACAGCGTCCAGTCAAACACACCTCTCCTATAGAATCTGGGTCCATATCCTAAAACCTAAAGTCTTTACATTTGTCTACTACCGACAGTGGAGAAATTCACTAGAAAACTGTTTCTTGCTTTCCTTATTTCTGACTTAAGCATGCACTATGTACAACTACTTGTTAGATAGTCTACTCAGGCAGTAAAGATCTATGCAACGTAGCTGAGGGCAGCATAATGTTGGCAGAAATGGAAAGGCAGTGATCCCAAATGATAACATTTCTATTGGAAGATGACACAGAGAAATTCACTTGTAGAATTACTACAATAACATTAAGGCTGCAAATTCAAGAAGTCAGAACTATATAATGCTGTTTAAGTGATTCACAGATTCATCACTAGGAACCAGCATAACCCAGTCTTGAGTTCCTGCACAGTGCAAGTCACAAAGCATCTCTGAATTTTGTTCTGTGAATAATAAAAAATCTTAGGTGTAAGCCAGCTCTGTTACACTGAGATTCTTCAGTGTCTTCATTAAATCACTGCTGTTACTGTTAAAAGGTGTATTCCTTCATTTGCAGCGTGAGTTATCACAGCCCCAGCTTCCACTCATTGAGTGTTATTAGACTCCATCCAGTAGGTTGAAGAGTTTCCCTTTATCCTACTCCACTTCCCTACATAAGCTGCTGTAGTTAGCTTACATCACATCACATAGTCTGTGGGGCTGAAGAAGTGATGGAGTTGGGAAAGGAGTTCCCAAGCAGATTGCTTATTTGCACCTACTTATCCGAGTTTGATTTGGTATTCCAATGGCCATTTTTGGCTTGCAGTGAGTCACTCTTTATAAAAAGGTGTAAGATAATTGCCTCACCTTATCTTCTTCAACAACACTACCTCATTCAGCTTTTTCAATCCATGTATTTTCCTTTAAAAACCTAAACAGACTTTGAGCTTGATCATTAAAATCCTTCTGCAGTCACCCTTACTGATCACATGTGTGCATTTTGATAGGATAAGCTTTTCCCTTGCTCCCCAGTCTTATATATGAAACTAAGTACACATAATCACCACATGTTTTTCCTAAGTTAAATAATCTTCCATGAGTATTTTATTCCTTCCATCATTATTAAACTAGCTCCTTAGTCCTGGAAACAGTCAGAAGCCTTGAAGCTCCAACTCTTCTCCTATACTGAAGCGTCAAAATAACTAGCATTTCCATTACTAACTAGGTGCTAATTATCTGTTGCAACTAACTACCTGCAGTTAATACATACCTCTTAGATTCTCAGACATTTTCTATTTCTAACAAAGCATAAGACTACAGCAGTACTCTTCACTAACAGTACTATCATCTTATAACCAAAGAACCAGCTGCTTTATTTTATTTTCTGCTTTTACAGAAAGACCCTGTTAACACTAGGTCATCAAACCAAAAAACTGGTAAGTTACAGAAACACATTGCAGTGTGCCCTGACTGGAGACAAGTTCGTTTTCCATGAATAGTGTCATACCCACTCCTCACCAAGAATTGCTTGCTCCTGGGTGAGCTCCTGGAAGCGTTCACGCATATTTTCCAGCTCAACAACAAGGCGACGTTCAGATTCCTCTTTCAGATTCAAAGCCTCTTCCAACGCAGCCTTTTCTGCGGCATAGCCTTCGATAATGCCTAAAATCCCAAGTCAGAATGCACATAAAGCAATAGACAAACTCATCTGCTGGAAAAAAGCAGCTTGAAAACATCAGTAAATAATCCTTTACAAACAGTGGAAGGTGACATAGAAAGGAAGAAGTGCAAGATGACTTAAATTTACACTGTAGCCAGGCTTTTTGAGGTATGTTACAGAATAAAATGTACCAGTTATTGTATTCTAATAGATTTTATGAGACTACCACGTCATAAAATGTCTCCAAACATATAGAATGTACATGGGAATTGTTGAGCCATGATGGCCTGGGATCACCTCACAACATAGGACAACCTGACACATCCTTGGCTGGGGGATGAGGTTTGAAGACACAGAATCTCCAGAAAGTAAGATGAAGTGTTAGATCCAGAACCCAAGAAATCCAGGAATGATTCACAGAAAGGAAGTAAAGAGAATTTTGGAAAGACCAAATAAATCTAAAGGAGTATGACTGAGATGAGGAATGAAAAGTACATTCCATGATTAGGGAGAAAAACTCAACTTGAATGGAAATCCTTGAAGACTCTCTGACATAAAGGCAAAGACCTCAAGTCTTCACAATCTTCACAAGAGGGAATTAAACTGACGATATGCAGTCTGCGATAGCGTTGAGATCAGCTGTCTCAGGCTTTTGTCCCTTCTTACTAAGTGCACCCTCAGTAAATCTGCAGATGACACTGGGTGGAACGAGATCAGCTGTCTCAAGCTTTTGTCCCTTCTTAAGTGCACTCTCAGTAAATCTGCAGATGACACTGGGTGGAAGTGTTGATCTGCCTGAGGGTAGGAAAGCTCTCCAGAAGGATCTGGACAGGCTGGATAGATGCGCTGAGGCCAATTGTACGAGGTTCAACAAGGCCAAGTACTGGGTTCTGCACTTGGGTCACAACAACCCCATCCAACGCTACGGGCTTGGGGAAGAGTGGCCAGAGAGCTGCCTGGAGGAAAAGGATCTGGGGGTGTTGCTTGATAGCCATCTGAACATGAGCCAGCAGAGTGCCCAGCTGGCCAAGAAGACCAAGGGCATCCTGGCCTGGATCAGCACCAGTGTGGCCAGTAGGACCAGGGAAGTTCTCTTCCCCCTGTACTGGGCACTGGTGAGGTTGCAGTTCAAGTGCTGGGTTCAATGTTGGGCCCCCTGAGTCCAAGAAGGACATGGAGGTGCTGGAGCGTGTCCAGAGAAGGGCAACGGAGCTGGGGAAGGGTCTGGAGCACAAGTG
>NW_010327889.1:18700-19074 GCF_000700745.2 Antrostomus carolinensis
GTCTCCAGCTGCGCCAGGAGGATATGAGGAAAAATTTATTCTCCAAAAGAGTGGTCAAACATTGGAACAGGCTGCCCAGGGCAGTGGTGGAGTCCCCATCCCTGGAGATGTTCAAGAAACATGTAGATGGTGCGCTCAGGGACATGGTTTAGTGGGCATGGTGGTGATAAGTTGACAGTTGGACTGGATGATCTTAAAGGTCTTTTCCAACCTTAACAATTCTGTGATTCTTACAGAATCTCTTTATACCTGCACTACCATCGAACATTGCTCTAGTTCACACTGAACCATTCCAAGGTCAGACAGGTGGGCTGGTTTACACCAGGAATATGACTTTTCAATAACCCAAGCTCCCATGTTTAGACATGCAGGAA
>NW_010327889.1:19112-67733 GCF_000700745.2 Antrostomus carolinensis
CACATGCAGTCAATGGTATAAGTATACGACTAAGCACTGTCACACTTGCTCCAGGGAAATGCATGAAGAGAATTAAGTAGTCATTTGCAAGAGAAGACCCATGCTTCAAGTAACTCAGTAATCAGAAGTGCAGAAAATGGATTATATAGACAGGCAAATGAAAAAAAAAAAAGACATAAAAAGCATATTATAGATATTTGGAGGAATGAGCTATGAATAAATGACACCAAAATCCCTTCACATTGGTATCATTTTCTTACCCTCTGCTTTATGAAGCTCAAGTGCCAGCTGATTCTTGGCCTCACTTTCCTCATTGAGACACTCCATTAGTTCCTGGTGTTGACTGACCACGTGGGCGGTTTCTTGATTTCGGCGGCTGAATTCTTCTTCAAATTGCGCATGGTTCTCATGCATTTTCTCCAGCTAAAAGTAAACAATTTCCCCTAGCATCAGATCGTGGATGCACATGCAATGCTAACAATACTAGAGATGTTTAAACAAAAACCCTCTTCATTTCTTTTGTAACATTTATGTATTAAGGTTCAAGTTTTGAAGTTTCATTTTAGTACTAGCTTGACTTTGCCCAAAACCCCTGGACACTTTGGTGGCTCCCTGTACTCACACACCTGTATTTTTGTCACAAAACTTCCTTAGGCACAGAAGTTTCCTTACTGTGCCTAAAAAGAGATACCTCCCTGTTGGCTAAACTGCTCAGCTTGACAATTCCTGAGCCACGTGAAATTCAAAGCTTCCTTGCACTTAAATTCTTCAAGAGATTGAGGCATGTCTAATAAAACAGTGAAGTCAATATATCATCAGGTTTCCAAAGTACAGAACCAGTTCTCTGAGACTGTGTATCTTTAATTCCTACGTGCAATGTCTCGAGTTCAAAAGAAAGGAACAGAGCAGCCACAGTCCCACTTGGTTTCTATTTAGCTGATCCTGGTGGATAGGACATTGCACAGAGGTAAAATATGCTTGAATGCAGCTGATGAAGGTGACCTAGAATCTAGATCTGTCACGGCTTGGGCAAGTGCTTTAAGTACAAGTTAGCTACGTGCTAGTGGAACCAAAAGTACAAACTTAAGCACTTATTCTAGGAGGGATTTTTTTAAGATGGTCAATATACATTTCACGCAGACACTTATCTCTGAGTTGCACAAAATACCTGAGAAGAAGATGAATTTCAGATATATTCCTTCCCTTCACATTTTATTTTAATTAAGGGCTTCCTTACTCAAAAAACTGATTACTGGAGCACTAAATTCTATCCTCTAAATGTACACAGTACTCAGGCACCTACCTCAGATTTACAACTTCTCTTCCCAAAGCCGAATGTCTAGACACTGCAAAACTCAGCATGGAAATACTCAAATTCTTTTATGATATTGAGCCCAGGATGTTTGCTTCCTGCTAGCTACATATTCCCCAAAAATTTTAACATGGGATTAAGTTTTCTTGAACATGCTTAGCAATGTTGAAGAAGCACTGAAGTACTATAAAAACTCTCCAAAAATCATTACTCTTTGTCTCCTGAAGTTACCAAATGCATCTAAAAATCCTACTTTAAATCTACTTAAAGCAACCAATTATAGCCTTTCTATAGGATCTGCTAGAAGAAAAAAGTCATTAAAGTCTCATTTATAAGAAATTATCAAACAAGGGCAAAGCTTTCCTTGTAAGGAACAAGGAAGGCACACGCCTTCCTATACTGATAACGTCACATATTCAGACAAAATCTGTTTCTTTTTAGTAGCTAATCCTATAGGGCACTAAATATACAACCCTTAAAAGAGATTTCACAATGTTAGTATAATTATACATCTATACAGATCTAAAAGTGCTACTTGTTTAGTCGATTCAGTAACCAGTTCCAGAAGTCTCTCCACTGCAGTGCGCAAGCGATGACAAATTTTCAGTATCGTTTCTTCATTTTCACATGCCAATTCTGGGTTTGCAAAAACACTTTCACATAAGTATTGGCTCAACTCAGAGCCCTCGTCAGTCACTGGAGATAGCTGGTGGTGTTCTGTGAGAGTCTCATCAAGCAGTTCATCTACTGAAAACAAGCAAGCTAGTTAAAAACACAGAAAAAATTACACAGAACTGCCCACTCAGATACAATGACATCAGACAGTGACATTGCTTGATCCTGAAGATATATTACAAGGTAAAAACTTGTACACATCAATAACTCAATGCTGACAAATCAAGAGTCTTTCACAACATTTGGAAATACTGTGCTATACATCAGGGCCTGAAACTCTGCATTCACCAAGTTCATCTTTCCTGCCCTATAATCCATTCAGCCTTTTCCAGCAACATTTCAGTATGAGCACTATTAGAAGAATTAAAATGAAAGAACACTGATAAGACACGATCTCCTGGTGTGAGCTGGGCCAGAGCTGGTTTCTTCTCAGCAGCTGGAACAGCGCTGGGGTTCAGCTGGGATTTGTCAGGAGAGAGACACTGAGAACATCCCCATGTTGGCATTTGTGTCCCTGGCACTGAAGGACTTTGTGTTTGTCCGTCTGCAAGCGCAAGATCTCAGGGGTGAGGAATATTGAACTGGATCAGCTCCATGGGCACTGGGCTCTGCCAAGGGGCTGTTCCATCTCCTGTCCCCCATGGGCAGGAGATCCATGAGGGGCTCTTCCTCTCTGGCTCTCTCTGGCTTTGGCTCGGGCTCTGGCTCTCCCGGGATTGCGGTTTTGGGTTGGGATTGTGGCTCCTCCGGGATCGTCATCTGGGAACGGGCCGGGCTTGGTCAGCGGGTGGTGAGCAATGGCACTGGGGATCACTCATTTGTATATTTTATTACTTTATTATAATTATTATTTTCAATATTAGTATTATTTTAAGTTTTCTTTTATTTCAATGTTTAAATTTTTCTCCTTACTCTTGCCCCCCAATTCTCTCCCCTATCCCCTGTGTGGGGGGGATTGAGTGAGCAGCTGTGTTTGGCTGCTAGCCTAGTGTTGGCTAAAGTGAAACCACCACACACTATCTTAAGTGTGGAGCAACTCTGAAAGAGACACAGAAAACACTGCAACAAGAGATATCCCCTTTCTGAACCTTGTGCATATAAAAGGAAATGAAAAGGCATTTTCCAAGAATGTTAATTGATTACACCCAATTATGCAGATTTGTACTCACCTTTTTCTAGGTGATTCTTATCTTTGGCTTTGAAATACTGCATGAATCCCATTTCTTCCATAATACTGTGACTTTCTTTAGAATCTCCAGAAGGCAGACTGTCATCAAGGCAAAGACCAATCTTGCTACAGATAAGATCCTCAATAGCTATTGTGGCCTTCACCAACTCCATAAGCAATTTCAAAACATGCTGATAAGACTCCTGCAGTTTTTTCCTAGAACAAAAGCATATCGAACACTTAAAAAATTGCATGCGCTTGATTTAAAAGACACTTTGAAGCTATTGAAAAACCGATAGTCTAAAATGGACATCTTACATAGTTTGAAAGTTATCAGTGAAGATGATTCAGATGACTCACAAAAAACCAAGGTCATTTTCACAGAGCAGGCTCAGCAAAAAACCTCTATCTTCTCCACAGGTAGATGTAGAGATCATACTGCAGTCACAACCATCTCAGGCTTCCACATCTGTGGAAGCACCAGTAGGGAGAACACATCCACTACTGTAGTATCTGACATCAAAATAAGTAGGGGTGTTCTGGCAGAGTACACAACAAAAGTTATATTTATGAAAATATTTTAGTTTTAGAAAAGCAGTAAGCTAGTTTCTTAAAGGTGAGAGAAGGAATTCTTCTAGAATTTTATTCAGCATGATAGTTTCTCTGTAACCCACACATTCCAGTGACTTATCAAACCAGTCTACATTGCACTGAAAGGTTTTTATGACCAACAAGGTTTCTCCATGATTATAGACAGTGGAAACCCCAAAACATCAAAGCCTCCATCAGACCACAAGAAAAAAAAAGGAAGGAAAAATCCAGCCTTGCTCTCCATATCAAGATAAGTTTGTAATTAAAAAAAAAAATAACAATTTGAAAGAAAGCTAATATATCATCATCCTACATCATTACCTTGAACTGGGTTAATTCTGTGTAGTTATCGATTTCTTCATCAGAAGTGAGAAAACACGTACACAAAAAACCAACCACTGTGCATTATATAACCCAAGAAGTACAAACCTTTCCTCCTTGTACTGCTCAATATCAGATCTCAACATGGCTACCAAATTCCCTCCTTCTTGGTTTTCTCTGTCCCGTCGCTGAAGGAGTGTCCCCAGTTCAGAGTTGGTCTCCTCTATTTCACAGTTTAAAGACTCTACTTTCTTTTCCAGCTGTGGAAAATACAGTAACAATGCAACAAAGTCAATAATTTTGCTTAAACTATGAGCTTCAGCAGATGATCTTACCCTGCGCGGCTTTTATTTTCACACAATCATCATCCGCTGTTACGCAAATTTGCTTCCACAAGTACTGGACATGAAGGACAGCAGAAAGACTAAAAATTAATGGATATTTTTTTTTAGTGATGTTGATTATGCTTCAGGGAGCTGCCTCACTTGCATTCAGACTCCGTGTATATAAGCAATGCAAAAAGGCTGTGAAAGTTTCTTCTTTGCTTTATAAATTCTGCCTGAAAACAATCTTCTTGAAAAATGTCTCCTCATATTTATATGTTCAGATGACACCTCCACCCCATTTTTATATATATAAAACTAAATGTGTGTATATATATATGTATATATAAAAATACACATATGTATGTATATACCCATCCCTGATCCCCAGATTTTACTGATAAACAAAAAAACATTATACTCCCCTATCAACTTTCTCACTCCTCATCAAATCCTGCATGAAGAGTAGGAAACAAGAATGTATTTCTTCCAGTAGAGGAAATTCTTAGTGTGACTCCCAGTTTTCCCACTAAACACAAAGGCCTAACAGAACAGTCCAATATATTGAATTTACATTTTAGTCAGAAGACATGAATGTTTTATTTTATTTTATATTCTATTTTGTAAATTCAAAGCTATTATTTTAATCACTGAAAAAGAATTTGACATTTCTGAACTTCCCAATTAAAACAGATTACGTTTTTCAAGCTGTTCCTCTCTTGCTAAAGTTTTCTGGGTAATTTAGGTTCAACTTAGGTATTTGCTTTACAGGAGGCATTAACTCTGTTTTGTTTGCAAAAGAATTATCTTTACCACTTCCGGACCCAAAGTTTCCATTTGCCTGTTTACTTCCTCCAAGTTATAGGTCACTTTGCCTAACAAAAACTACTAGAGCACTATTTTCTTGGCAAAAATATGTGATAGATACAGATGGCATTTAATACACAGATAATAAAAAGGCAAACATCCAACCTGCTCTTATAAAGCAGTGTTAATCTTCCTGAGAAATGGCTGAAGACCAGTTTTCAAGCTGCTACCCAGTTTCAATTTCCATATTACTGCTGTAGCACACCAACTAAAAGACAGAGCCCATCATCCATTACACCTCTAAAACCAGTGATCACAAGAATTATATACAGTCCCTCTATATACATTTTGAAAAAGGCAAGAGTGCTGTGCTAAAATATAACCACAAAAGTGCATATAAAATCTAGGTTTCAAATATTTTCCACCCACCTCGATAATTATTGCTGCTTTTTCCTGTAGCTGTGCTGATAACCTCTCCTGCTCCTTTTCGTGAGCAGCCTGTGCCTTCTCCCTCTCCTGAATCAACACCTGCTCCTTGGCATGTAGTGATGCCTTTTTTTCAGCTTCAAATTCATCCTGCGTAAGTCATATATTTTAATATACAGAGAGAGGCAAAAAAATTAAAAACAACACACCACTAACCCCAAAACACTCACAAGCAAAACCCTCCTCCTTTTTTTCTTTTTTTTCCCCTTTAAATGTGCACACCTTACCAGTCAGATTAACTAGCAGTAATTTACACAGTTAACATCCCCAATCAACTAAATTACGCCAAAACTATGATTGAAAAAAAGGTTAAGTAGGAAAATCATAGAATCCCAGACTGGTTTAGGTGGGAAGGGACCTTAAAGCTCATCCAGTCCCAACCCCCCTGCCAGCAGCAGGGACACCTTCCACTAGACCAGGTTGCTCAAAGCCTCATCCAACCTGGCCTTCAACAATTCCAGGGAGGAGCAGCCACAGCTTCTCTGGCCAACCTGGGACACTGTCTCACCACCCTCACACCAAACAATTTCTTCCTCACATCTCAGCTCCATCTCCCCTCTGCCACTTTCAAGCCGTCACCCCTTGTTCTGTCACTCCCTGCCCTTGTCTAAAGTCCCTCCCCAGCCTTCCTGAGGCCCCTTCAGGTACTGGAGAGAATGAACTATCTCAATGTGCTCACTGAGACTTGGGTCATTTCAGACTGCTGACATAATGATGAGGAACAGGAAACACACATAAGTCAAGAGACAGATGGGACAGAAGCTACTTTCACCAACTGCAAGTAGCACAACATGCACGGTAGTGAGCTCCACATCAGAAGAGCTATTTACCAGAACAAACTGAAAATCTACAAGGTAGAGTTACATGGCTAAATAATCTAGAAACTTAAATTGGATCTCGCTTATCTCAATGCTCTAAAGCACTCTAACGGAAGGGATTATTAGACATCCCTCACTCCTGCATCAGCAGATACAGGAGGTGAAACAAGATCCCGAGATCCCTTCCCGAAGATGTTAAAAAAACTGCGATTAGTAATTGTTTCTGCAACACCAAAAATGGGAAATGAGTCTTCTTGATCACAGTATAAAAAAAACCAAAAAAACCCGTGCAACTTGATCTATGAACACCAATACACTCCCAGGTGATAGCTGCCTTTTTTTATTGGTCAAGAAAAGAGTTTTTGCCCAGGGCATGAAATAAGACTTCAGAGCAGAATATATGTAGTCAACTGAGCTGCCCTGGATTCTTTGTGGAAGACTCAGCCAGTCCATGCACTGAGTAGACTCAAACAGTAGAGTGCTTAGGAGTTAGCAAGGTACAAATGAACAGACACAAAGGAGTACGAGGACTGTCCAGAGGAGGCCACAACATTGGGGAAGGGTTTAGAGGGGAAGGGTATGAGGAGAGGCTGAAGTCACTGGGTTTGTTCAGCCTGGAGAAGAGGAGACTGAGAGGAGATCTCCTGGGGGTCTAGAACTTCCTCCCAAGGGGCAGAGGAGGGGCAGGCGCTGATCTCTTCTCTCTGGCCACCAACGAATGCCAGGAGCAGAGGACATGGCAGGAAGATGTGGCAGGGGAGGGTGAGGTTGGCCATGAGGAAAAGGTTCTTGAGGCAGAGGGTGGTGGAGCACTGGAACAGGCTCCCCAGGGAGGTGCTGATGGCACCAAGCCTGACAAGATTGCAGCAGCATTTGGCCAAGGCCCTGAGGGACATGGTGTGAATGTTGGGATTGTCCTGTGCAGGGACAGGAGTTGGACACCATGATCCTTGTGGGTCTCTTCCAACTCCCAACATTCCACGATTCTATGAATCTTCTTGACCAGTAAACTTGGGGACTAAGTCTCTGAAATAGCCTCCTTGTTCTTCTCAGAAGAAGTGCATCTACTAAAAGAGCATGTCAGACTGTAGAAATGAACTCTGAGTATCTAAAATCTGCTGGGGAAGTGAGGAGGGAAAGAAAGCAAGGAAATTGGCTGGCATGAAGACAATCCCATAAATGAGGATGGGGGAAGGCTCATTGTGAAAACCTGTATCAGACCACGGCACAGCTCAGCTTGACATTGCAAAGAGATCTAGTCAGTCTCTTCTGGGAGAAAAAAAATGGTCATCAAGTTAATTAAGAAAAAAACCAAAAACCCCAGAGACATGTGCTAGGAATTACTCCTGGCAAGATTTCCTCGCAGAAAAGAGAGGTTTCTGGTGCCAAACGCTACTCAGTAACTAAAACGCCCAGGCAGCACAAGAGCAGGAAGCAGGAATCACTTCTGGGGTACGTGCGTAACGGTCAGTCCAGTCACAGTCTCCACCAATTTCTTTTTGTTTTGTTTGAAGGACACCACTTCACATTCAGTTCAGCATATTAAGACAACCCTGTAGTAAATACCATAACTGCTCACAGAACAGCGTATTGTTTCCAATACAGCTTTTTCAGAAAAACACGTCACTAGTGCATGCTCTGAAGTTCATTTCAATCAGGCCCTACCTTCAGCTGGGCAATCTGCTGTTCGAGCAGTACCTCCGACTGACACTTCAGCAGCTCAATCTCTTCCTGGAACTGAAGCTGCTGCTTCAACTTTACCTCCTCAAATTGAGCCAGAAGAGCTGTTCGTGCAGTTTCTACTTCAGAGGCCGATACAGAAGCATACATCTGCAGACAAGTATGTGATATAAAATATTTCAGCCATAGTGTTATACTTAAGGAAAAAATAAAACCAAACCAAAATGAAAACCATCAAGCTCTGCCAAATTCTTCAGTTTTCACTAGTTCTCCCAGTCCTCAAGGTCATACAGCGTGGCTATATGTCACTGTGCTGACTATAGACAAAAGCAAGTTGATAAAAATAGATATGAGGCAACAAGGCATTAGGTACCAAGTATCTCCTGTGTTCAAGCCCATCAGGTCAGACTAAGAGTACTCCCTACTTGTTCTTTCCAACAGACATTTGGAAATAAGGAAGAAAGAGGAGGAGAGAAACACAGGGAGAGCATATTGTGTTAAGACATGATCTCTTTCTCTCTTATTTAAATGAGATTAAACATTATTCAGGCATACTTAATGCAATAAATCCATCCAAAATATCAGAGAAAGGTTTGGGTTTGTTTTTTTTTTTGTTGTTGTTCATTTGTGTTTTTTTGGGTTTTTTCCCTATTATCATCTCTAAGAAGAGTCACTGTAGTGATCACAATACAGAGTAATCCTGTTTCTAGAATCTAAAAAAATAAAATATAAATAAAATTCAATGATCATGAGAACTTCTCACAAAAATAACTTCCCAGGCAAGATGTTCTTACAAAAGTAAGGAGAGTTTGAAATGTGCTCCAGCCAGCTACCAGCTCTAAGGCCTGACAGTCCAAAAGAGCACAGAGGATCTCCTCAAACCTTAAGGTTTTTTTTGAGGTGCACCAAGTAATGCAAAGGCAGAGGAGTGACTAGGGAGTTATTTGACACACTATCAGATTTTCAAATTAGCTCATGAAAAAGCAAAAGTAAATTCTATTTTAACATAACATGGTTATAGCTGGATAAAGCTCATTTTATTTGTGTATATGCATGTAATATATAATATAGAAAAATGAAGTCTCGATCACTTGTGGCTGTTTGCATCAGCAGAAGTCAGATTGTATAAAAGACTGAACAAGTAGAAGATCTTATTCCATTTCAATGTTTAAAGAGAACTTAGTATAGATTATCAAATTTTTAGCCTTTGCTGTGAAAGTAAACATCATCAAGCTTACACATAAACATTCCCGATAAGAAGTGGTAAAGTTTTACGGGCAACTAGGAAGTCCAAACCTCACTGAGAAAACATATTTGGAAAAGTATTAACTACTATAGTTTCTCTAAGGAAAGAAGAAATTAGTTTCAGTAAAGATTGCTCACTTATGAAAGCCTGAAGTGAGCAGTTACTTTCTACAAACGGTTAACGACCTAATTTATTACCTATTAGTTTGTTATCAAAATGGCAGCTTTAAAATTTTGAATTAAATACAACAGGACCTCAAAAGAAAGCAAGCCCACTCCCTGCCCCTGCCCCCTCCCCAATAAAGCAAGCACTGCAAACACGGATTTAAATTTAAAACATTCAGGCTAATACATATATACAAATTCTCCTAAGTCCTTTTAAATAAAGCCAGGCTTAAAAATGTTAACTTTGTCTCTTCTCATCTTCTGGTACTATTTTAAAAAGATTAAAAAAGCATCTAGATATACAGCCTTACTTCAAAGGTTAATAAAACTGAATTTATGTTAAAGTATGGATTATTTGGGGTTTAGGTATTGGCAACATCCTGACCTCTTGCTCATGTTCATACTGTGCTTTTAGTTTCCCCAATTCTTTTTCCAGCTCCCTGGAGTATTCCTCCTTATGTTTCTTAATTTCTGCCTCATGAAGATCCTGAAGTTCTTGGAGTGCTTTTCTATGCTTTTCCTCCATGTGCAATACTTCCTCACGTAATATATCCAGGGCCAGATGTTTTTCTTCTTCCAGCAACCTCCTTTGATTTTGAAGAGCTGTGTTCAGATCATCCTGTGCAAGCATTAATTTAAAAAGGGGAAGAAAAAATTAAGTACAAATATTTTTGTAACCTCTTATACAGCGTCCTGCTGTATCAAAGCTTTTTAAGCAAACACGAATAAGACTGCCTGATGAATGATGACCACACATACATATACACACTCTCTATATAATTGAAATGGGTTTATTTTTCCTATCTAGTAAAAGTTTTGTAAATCCCCTACTTTTCCTCTATTCATAACAGCACTCCCCATAAAAACAATCTTCAACTTTTTCTTTTTGAAGTTCTTTGCACTCAAGAACAATTAAAATGCAGATTTAAGATTAGTTAGCAAAGATAGGACAGAAGAAAAAACCCCACTTTTCCCCTCATAATACCTTCCTCCTAGCCTTTGTGGGCACAGAAATAACATATAAGCATAATTTTTGGAAGTGGGCATGGTGGGAGAAGTTTGAAACACACTGCATCTGTTCCTGGAACGCTCTGAATTTTTAGCAATGAGCTAAGCCTTCTTAGTTCCTTGACTTAGAGAAGTTTTAGGATCATTTTTTACTCATCTGAACCCTGAAGGATGAGTGTTGGGGCCAGTTCTGTTTAACATCTTTATCAATGATCTGGACAAGGCGATCAAGCGCACCCTCAGTCAGTTTGCAGAGGGCACCAAGTTGGGTGGGAGTGCTGATCTGCTTGAGGGTAGGAAAGCTCTACAGAGGGATCTGGACAGGCTGGATCCATGGGCTGAGGCCAATGGCATGAAGTTCCATAAGGCCAAGTGCTAGATTCTGCACCTGGGTCTCATCAGCCCCCAGCAGCGCTCCAGGCTTGGGGAGGAGTGGCTGGAGAGCTGCTGGGCAGAGAGGGACCTGGGGGTGTTGGGCAACAGCAGCTGAATAGCATTCAGCAGAGTGCCCAGGTGGCCAAGGACATCCTGGCCTGGATCAGCACCAGTGTGGCCAGTAGGACCAGGGAAGTTCTCTTCCCCCTGCACTGGGCACTGGTGAGGCCGCAGCTGGAGTGCTGGGTTCAGTGTTGGGCCCCTGAGTCCAAGAAGGACATGGAGGTGCTGGAGCGTGTCCAGAGAAGGGAACGGAGCTGGGGAAGGGTCTGGAGCACAAGTGTGCTGAGTTCCCTTGTGGCTGAGGGAACTGGGGGTGTTGAGCCTGGAGAAAAGGAGGCTGAGGGGAGACCTTCTGGCTCTGTCCAAGTCCCTGAAAGGAGGGTGCAGAGAGGTGGGGTTCAGTCTCTTCTCCTGGTAAGAAGAGATAAAACAAGAGGAAACAGCCTCCAGTTGCACCAGGGAAGGTTTAGGTTGGATGTGAGGAAAAATTTCTTCACCCAAAGGGCAGTCAAGCACTGGAACAGGCTGCCCAGGGAGGGGGTGGAGGCACCTTCCCTGTTGGGATTTAAAGACGGGTAGACGAGGTGCTCAGGGACATGGTTTAGAGGTGGAATTGGTAGTGTTGGGTTTATGGTTGGACTCTGTGATCTTAAAGGTCTTTTCCAACCACTATGCTACTATGATTCTGTGAAAGATCCCATCTGGGACCTTTAGAGATATCTTTCTCCTATTCTTCCCCTTGAGACTGTGCCACTAGGGAGGATCTTCGGATTCCTAGAGATGTAGCTTAACCTACAGAATTACAATTACTTTGTTCTAATCAATTCTAAAGAATTACATGGTAACCCTATCTGGCAGAGAAACTCTGAACCACAAAATGGAGACCCCCCCCCCCCAATATGAATTATGTTAAAAATATTTACTTCATTTGTACCTTTTCCACACACTAAGACAGAAAACTCATTAGTCTGAGCATTCGGCGTGGGCAGATGGACTTAACTTCCAGCTGCAGTTGCTCTTTCAGCTCACAATATGGCCACACACAAGTGTTAGGGCTGGCACAAGGGAGGTTGTAAAAATACACCCCAGGAATAAGGGAAAAAGTGATCCCAAACAATGTACCATGAAATTTCACCTTCAATGCCAAATTTTTTTTCTGACTCACCTTATGAGCTGCTTCTGCTTCAACAGCCATGGCTTTAAGTTTTTCCATATGAGTTGTAGCTAGCTCAATTTTCAAAGTATTTTGGGCAAGCTGAAGGTCTTCAGCATGCTTTGATTTCAACATCTCTATCTCCTGAACCAAGCGTGCTTGATCCAATTGATCCTTTTCATGGAGCTGTTCTGTGTGCTGCAGCAGTAGCTTCTCAAGAGCCTGACTGTGTTCATCTCTTATATTCTGAATTTCAGATAGGTAGGATGACTCCAAGGAATCCAGATTTGATAAGTGTTTAGCCTCCAACTCATCAATTTGTGCCTGATGCTTTGCCTGTAGTTCAGCAACACAAGCTTCAAGTTGAATCTGCTGTTTACTTTCTAGTGTAGATTTCAGTGTCTCAATTTCAGCTTGATGCTTTGTCTGAAACTCAGCTGTAAGAGACAAAATGTGCTGCTTATGCTTCTCCTGTAACTGCTGACTTTGGAGTTCCAGCTCATCAACATGTTTCTTTTTCAGCTCTTGGAGAAGAATCTCTTGCTCAGTTGTGAATTTCTGAGTCATAGCTTTGTGTTCCTCCATAAAACTATATAATTTCCAAGAAAGTTAAGAGAATATTGTCAAAAAGACACTTTTTTTTCCACAAAATAATTGTAATAATAAATAAAAATAAAATAAAAATAAGTAAGTCTCAGCCTCCACAAATTTTACTTTATGTTGCAAATACAGAACTAACTCAAAGCAAGCCACAACGATGATTTCATAGCTACATAATTAAAGGTTTATGCAATGTCACTTGGTAGCATCTAGTTATTACTAGGTAGACTGAAACCCCAATACAAACATTGTTCTCTGAGAAAATACTGCCATGTGAGAGCACCTAGGACATAGTATGCACACTGTCTACATCTTGACTGTGTTATCTGTAAGAGCTATCGTAAGAAACATCTCTAAAAACATCTAGTTAAGACAGACATAAAACCGCTGTGGAAGCGTATGTGGGATACTTGGGGGCTCCTCCAAACTCATCTCAGCTCTCTCAAGTCTGCTTTATACTTGGTGCAGAAGACTCAGTGTCTGAAATGCTACAATTTACTGTCATCAATAACTATCATGTTTCTGGATACAGACACTAATAATTAAAGAGTGGTTGGTTACTTAAAGGCTATGTTCCTTTTCAGCATTTTCTTACTGTAATTTAGTTCTATGAGCGTAGGTTTTGGGATAAATTTGAAGCAATGCACGCAAATACAAACATGTAGTTCTGTAAATATTTCCTTTAATACACTAAAAACAACGAGGGTAGGAAGGGGAGGAAAAATTGAGCAGTTACAACCTTCATGTCTAACCAAAAGTGAAGAATACCATAGGCAGCCCATCAGTCTCAGCGTTAAGTGGATAATACAACCTTCATTCACCAGGAAAAACTTGCTCAAATTCACTTGAATTGTGTCCTGGTTTTTAGCTGGAACAGAGCTGGTTTCTGTTCAGCAGCTGGAACAGCACTGCGTTTTACTTTCAGCTGGGACTGGTTAGGAGAGAAACGCTGAGAACATCCCCATGTTGCATTTGTGTCCCTGGCACTGAAGGACTTTGTGTTTGTCCGTCTGCGAGCGCAAGATCTCAGGGGGTGAGGGATATTGACATGGATCAGCTCCATGGGCATTGGGCTCTGCCAAGGGGCTGTTCCATCTCCTGTTCCCCATGGGCAGGAGATTCATGAGGGGCTCTTCCTCTCTTGCTCTCTCTGGCTTTGGCTCGGGCTCTGGCTCTCCCAGGACTGCGGTTTCGGTTCCTCCGGGATCGTTCTCTGGGAACGGGCTGGGCTTGGTCGGCGGGTGGTGAGCAATGGCACTGGGCGTCACTCATTAGCATATTTTGCCACTCTTATTATCACTACTATTTTAATATTAGTATTATTTTAAGGTTTTTTAATTTAAATTATTAAATTTTTCTTATCTCACCCTACGAGTCTCCTTATCCTTGCCCCCCAATTCTCTCCCCTATCCACTGGGTGAATGGCTGTGTTGGCTGCTAGCCAAGGGCTAGCCCAGTGAAACTGTCACAAGCTGTTTGAAAACACTTGAAAAAGTTTAGAGCATTTTTTCCCTTACATGTCCTGTAACACCTCCCCTCCTCCAAGCCTAGTACGTAGTTTTCAGCTGCACGTTTTATTCTTAACTGTAACAGGCAGAACTTGACTACGCCTCGTTTAGTTGGTAAGACTTAATTGAATGCATTTACATGCAGCAAAATTCTACAGTCAACCATAATGGACCGCGTTATTGTTCCTTGGGAGAGTAAGCTTTAGACACACGAGCTCGCTGGTGCCTCAAGTGTCAAACCTACACCACTACGACTCATTAACTTTAAAATAAGACACAGCAATAATAACAATGACTGAACTGTTAAGTGAAAGTGCTCAGATACTCAGGACTTACTTGGTTTGTGCTTCCACAAGTTTCAGTGCACATTCTTCCTGCAGACAAAGCGTAGCCTTTTCAATTTCTTTTGCCATGAGTGCTTTGGCTGCCTGCAGGTCGCTGTCATATTGCTCCCGAGATTTCTGCACAGCCTGTGCACTTGCAAGGCTGTCCTCTAGCTGCTGCAAGTTGTTTTGCTGCTCTTTTACCAACTTCTCCAATTCCAGAATTTTGGCAGCTTGGTGATCTTGAAGCTGATTCATTTCGGCTTCACGAACTTCAAATTCCTTTTGTAAATTCTGCTTCTCAGATTCTGCTCTATTTTGCAGTTCGATACGCAGCAATGATAACTTCTCTTCTGCTTGGATTCTCTGGTCCTCGCT
This sequence comes from Antrostomus carolinensis, assembly GCF_000700745.2. NCBI lineage: Eukaryota > Metazoa > Chordata > Aves > Caprimulgiformes > Caprimulgidae > Antrostomus > Antrostomus carolinensis. The sequence goes on from NW_010327889.1 coordinate 34,112, forward strand.
TTCACATTTCCATTTCTTCTCTTTTTCTTTGTACATAGTCTCTATTTTCTGGACTTCTTCTCTGGCCTCCCTTAATTTATTCTTGTGATCCTCAGCAATTTTATATTTTACCTGTGAACACAGTTATTAAAAAAACGTATAAAATACAAAAGCCAAACTGAAGTGAATGTTCTCAGGCATTTAAGGTCTCGGAGAGAATAAATTCTTGCAGTCAAGTCTCCCAAATAAAAGGCAGGCTGAAATGTCAATGCATAGGTACTTAAATTCCATGCACTCTTAAGGGGTAAGGAAGATACGAAAAAATTAAGAGAAAAATCTAGAATTAATATGGTAGTCTATGTTGTTTTCTCTTGAAGCCACTTTTCTCCATTTTGAGAATTCAACTTATAAAACTATGGGCACGCATACTCAGTATGATTAAAAGTCTCTTTTAAACCTCTCCTTATAAATTCCAGTGCTATCTTATATGCAGTGTCTAAGACCATGATCTCATACACAGCATAAAAGCAACATAAAAAGCACGGAGTATAAAAACCGAAGCCAAAGCACCAAATGATTGCTCAGTAACAAACAGAAAAAAAAACCTCTAAAAGTACACTAGAGGTAAAGAAATAAATAGTCAGCTAATGAAACAAGATGGTCCTCTCTTAAAAGAAAATTAAAAGCTAATAAGAGATCACATAGGAGCATCAGTATGAAGTATATTCTTCAGTTTTCAGCTGGAAGGGTTTGAACAAGTATTGAAGCATTCATTTATGCTAATGAATTTATGCTTCAAGCTAAACAAAGAGGCAGAAAAGAAAGGCAAACCCCCTAGATTTCAATAAACACACAATCCATGAAAACCTGGGGAGGGCAGGTGCCAGCACTGGAAACAGAGAGGCAATTGAGGAAATCAGTTCACCCTGTTTCTGAGAAGAGATCAGCAGGCAAACAAAACGTGTGTTTCCAGACGGTGGGTCAGCGTTCAGGACAGGCTCATTTCAAACACCACATTCTGTATAGGCTTATCAATCAAATATCAGAACAAATTAAACAATGAATTAACATCCAATCTCAGTTTATCCTCAGATGGGATGGCTGATTTAACAGGTAAGAGAGAATTATCAGGCACTGGAAGGGGTTGCCCAGGGCAGTGGTGGAGTCCCCATCCCTGGAGGGATTGAAGAGTCGTGCAGACATAGTGCTGAGGGACATGGGTTAGTCGGGGACTGGTCAGTGTTGGGTTCATGGTTGGACTCGATGAGCTTACAGGGCTTTTCCAATCGAGGCAGTTCTGGGATTCTATCATGGAAGGTGCCAGATATGATTCTTTCAACTTTAAGACTTTGACAGTGCAGGTGTAAGAGCTACACCAAAGCAAAGCAAAAGCAGAAATCTGTTCTCTGATTCTTTCTTCTTCCCTTAAAAAATAGTATGAAAAAGTATTTCTGGTTATTTGCTTCAAAAGACAGTCCTATCAATTTCAGAAATTTCTTAGAGATGACCCACTCAGTAGAGGGTTTTTTTTTTTCCATCTGCTGCAGTTTTTCCTGCTGAATTCTCCATTGCCAAACGACAACACGCAAGCGCACCATGGCACTTCCGCACCAAGACACTACGATGTGCTGCGGGGAGATGTTCAGGATGAAGGACCTTTTGTATGTGCCTATATATGTATGCTTGACCCACATCAACATAATAGATGGAGTGGATCAACCCTTGAAGCACTTGCCTTCCCACACCATCTGTGCTATTAAAGAAGTTAATCTGCAGAGAAACTGAGCATTTAACACTAAAGTGATCTAAACTTCAGACTTGTATTCCAACATTTGTGTGTATCCCTGTAAGTCCACTTAAAATCAAAGCTACTATCACTAAACTAGACACATTTAAAGGTAAGTGCTGCTTTTATCTCCCTTGGCCTTCCCAACAGATCTGACCTTGCCCAACGCTATACAACACAGTACTGTAATACAAATTACCTTTTCCATTTCCTCTTTCAGATGTTTTTCATTCTGCACAGAAACATCTTTTTGTTTAGTAATCTCTTCCTTTAAACACTTTATTTCTTCCAAAAGCTCTGCAATACGCTGTTTCTCAGAGTGGAGGAGAGAAAGCTTAGCCTTGTGCTCTTCCTCCAGCACAGACACTCGCTCAGCCACCTCCATCTCAACTTGACGTGCTGCATCTTGAGCGCTCTGTAGGCGCAGTTTGGTGATTTCTGAAAAGAAAAAAAAAAAGAAGAAAACCCCAAACAACAAAATGACATTCTGGAATTTATTTCCTTTTAACAGCTCCTATTAATGCACAGAAATAAAGCTGAATGTTGTCAGTTGTGCAGTTTAGCAGTAGCTAAACTAACTACAGACCAACAAGAATCCCTTATCAGGATGATTTTCTACTCTTTTCCACTTTATCACCACCTTTGAAATTTATCAGTGTCAACACACACAGAATAATGGAGAAGGATCATGAAACCTGTGGCAAGATCTCTGTCCTATCAGCAACAGTCACAGGGGCTGACTTTCTTTTTGGAAAATATAATGGCAGATTTATGGAAATTTTATCTTTATACGTCCTCTTTTGCACATACTATTTATATAAGGCATTTCCCCAAAAGGCAGATGGGAAAAAAAAATCTCTAAACATTCTAATTTAAGCAGTTTTGATATACTCTCTAGTATGAAAAATAAATAAATAATTGGAGAGAAGAAATATATCTGCAAATTAAAAAGTTGTACCGATACTTTTAATAAAGATACAGTGGAACACAGTTATAGCCATATGCATTATACATAACCAAATATAAGTTACGGATGACTTATGATTCCTTACCTGCACCTCAACAATATATGCCTTTCATGTTGACACACTACAAGGCAGTATATTTCTATAAATTATAATTTCAAGAAAAGCAGCAACTTAGAAATTACAGGAACCCATGACCACATGGGAAGTCTCAGTAAATAGAGCCACCAATATAACCTAAACCCTACAGAACCCTATAGAAAAAGATATCTATTACAAATTCTGCTCCCCATAAATACTTTCCTCTTTGTTCAAAAAAATTCATCCCAATAGGTACGCCAGCTAGTTGGCAAACACAGGAGGAAAAAGAAATATTAACATTAAATAAGCAGAGCCCTATCAAACCCACAAAAGGCACACAGGTAAAAGAAGCACAGAAGTGGGTCTACTCTATGGAACAGAGTGAGAACTGAATTATTTCATGCAAATGCAAGACATTTAACATGGCTGGCAGACAACATTGAGAAATTTTCAAATAACTATTAATTCAGGAATTGACTGCCCTTGGCATCAAGAATGGAAACCTGATCAACTCCTTTTAGTAACTGCTCCACGGTTGTAGTTTGTCCTACAGAATAATCAACTTCTGGTCACCACATCTTTGGAAGTGCAACTCAACATGCCCATAAAAGTCAAAAAGCAAAGTGCTCGATGCCAGGGATTAACATGTGGTAAGTGTTCCCTGCAGTTTTGAGTAAACTAGGAACAAGCTGAAAACTTCTTCAGATAAGCCTTTAAATATTTAAAGAAAAATATAAGCCAGAAAAGCAGCTTACCATTTTACTTCCAGTCTGACAGTTCATCTTACCTTTAATGTGTTCTTCTGAAAGTCGGGCACGGAGCTGCTCAAGTTCTAAACAATGCTTTCTTTTCATTTCCTCAATTTCTGTTACATATTTGTCTGACAGATCCATCTTCATTTTCATTAGGTCCTCCTTATATTGAAGTGCAAGTGAAGACCTTAAGGAATCTAATTCATGCCTGTGCTGTTCTTTCAGTTGTACCTGCAAACAGGCAAGTTCTTCCTACATAAAAAAAGAGGTTAGAAAGACGCGTTCAGCTTTGAAGAAGCCATGCCAAGAATCTTTCAGTGAGAGCACCACATGAATTGCACTATAATGCACTTGCTTGACATATACGCATCTGGTTTCCAAAATGCTGTCGGTTTTGTTCCGTTCCTGCCACTCCATCTGCTACCAGAGCAGCAGAGCTCCTCAAAGCAGAATCATGTAGCCATTGAGTACTGTGTTCAGTTTTGGGCCCCTCACTATAAGAAAGATGCTGAGGTACTAGAGCGTGTCCAGAGAAGGGCAACGGAGCTGGGGAAGGGTCTGGAGCACAAGTGTGCTGAGTTCCCTTGTGGCTGAGGGAACTGGGGGTGTTGAGCCTGGAGAAAAGGAGGCTGAGGGGAGACCTTCTGGCTCTGTCCAAGACCCTGAAAGGCGGGTGAAGAGAGGTGGGGGTGGGTCTGTTCAACCAAGGAACAAGTGACAGGACAAGAGGAAATGGCGTCAAGTTCTGCCAAAGGCAGTTGAGATTGGATGTGAGGAAGAATTTCTTTGCCGAAAGGGTTCTCAGGCATTGGAACAGGCTGTCCAGGGAGGTGGTGGAGTCCCCATCCCTGAGAGGATTTAACAGACGGGCAGATGAGGTGCTTAGGGACATGGGTTAGAGGTGGAATTGGTAGTGTTGGGTTTCCAGTTGGACTCGGTGATCTTAAAGGTCTTTTCCAACCACTATGGTTCTGTGATTCTATTATTTAGGTGGGAAAAGACCTTTAAGACCATCAAGTCCAACTGTAAACCTAACACCGCCAAGTTCACCACTAAACCATGTCACTAATGCTGCCTTAGTGTACTCTGAATAGGGAAACATGGTGAGTAAGAACAAAATAGTCTCCAACAAATCTGTACAGTAGAATCTTTTGATTAAAAAAATGTAGATAGGCTCTGGACACATGACAAAAGGCAGAAGCCAGTTTCAGGAGCTGTTTGAAAGCATAATAGAGTGGGAAGTCCCACCCGTATCTAGGTAAAGAAACATCTAGGACACTCAATACTGAAGAGGGGATAAAACAGAAGATACAAAATTACAGAACACCATGTTTCACCTGTTCTGCTAGTCTGAGAACTATTTCAAGTTGGGAATTTACAATATACTTGTCAAAAATAAGTAAGCCATAATAAATGTCTCAAATTAACTCTTTGCTAAGAGCTAGGAACCAGACATCAATGTTCATACAGGTCATGTAATGAGCACTAGAACTTCAATATATCAAACATACTACCTGATGTTGTTCCAGCTGTTGATTGAGCTGACCGAGTGTATCCCTTCTCTCTTTCTCAGCATTCTCTTCAAAAACTGTGACAGAAGAACTGAAAAAGGAGTTTTAAAGTTTAAGACTAACATGTGTCACAAATCAAGTTAAATTAACTTGACAACTTACGATGTAGTACTGAAAGTAAGCACAGAGCAACTATAACAACTGCTCAGGACTGTGCACTCACGACTTTCAATGCTGTTTCTAACTACATCACCTAATGCCCAATCCCAGTGTATTTAGATGCTAACATAATCTTTTATATATTTAAAAAAAAAAGGGAAGCATGATGTCATAACATGAGATGAAAAGAAAATAATAGATCACCTGATGTCCCCTGCTTGTTCATGACTCACTTCCAACTCTGACAGTGAATATTCATTCAGTTCTTGCAGTCGCTGATGCATCAAAGTCAATTCTTCTCTGTAGTTTTCTTCAGCAAGCCTTAACTTCTTTTCAAAATAAAGTCTCAGCTGTTCCAGTTCAGTTTCATGCTCACTTTGTCTTTGCTGATGCTGCTGTTCAAATTCTTGTTTTAAACACTCTATTTCTTCCACCCGCGATGCACGAGCCAGGAGCTGCTCTTTGAGCTCTGGAACAGAGGCAAAGCCAACACAAGTACTCAGAAGTATGTATCTTTAGGCCAAGTCATTCTCCAAAGATCACCCATATTTTAGTTGTTGACACAGCAGTAAAATGTCATCCCACAAGGTACATAAGAAAATTAATTTCTGAAAGATGAAACATTCCTTCCTCAGAAGACAGGAAAGTCATGTTCTCCATTTACACTGCATTCAGAGAAACCATCCTTATAACAGGAATCAAAATTATCAGCAGACTGTTATCCCTCCTCATTTCCCTGTGCTTCAGGTCTGGGCTAGTGACATGTAGAATCCTGCAATGTTGCTTAATCTTCACACCTGCCTGTTGCAGCAACCAGAAGCAATAATTTAGTCAAGAACATTTAATTTCCTCCAGGGAAAACTACCCAACAAACAAAAACAAATTTAGCACACACTATGCAGAAGAAAACTCCCAGGAAATAAAAAATAAAATAAATTCTGTATTACTTTAGTGATGGTTTGGCTTATCCAAACAGAGGCTAAATTAACTGAATTAAAAAGAACCATCCTACAACAACAACAAAAAAAACCCCCCCACAACACAAACAAAAACTAGAATGCAGTAGCAAACAGCTGCTGTATATTCATGAACTCTTTGAGAGTTTTCTTCTCCACATTCTGTATTAAAGAAGCAGTAACATATCAGGAAGTGAAAGGGTAGGAAAAAAAGGCAAGAATCATAAAAGGGAATTTAAAAAGTTTCCCAAAAGCCTCAGATTTCCAGATGTCTTAAGTTAGCTGAATCCCCACAGAACCAACTGAAGATAGAACTGCATTTCAAGAAGAAAGAACTTGGAGGAAAGCATCTGCTTACATTATGCAAGAGGAGAAACTTCAGAAACATTTATGGAAACAGAGGATGCCACCCAGGAAGTGACGCAGCTGATTGTCACAGCGTGTTTTTGTGGAGCAAATCAGAAAATACTTGGCATGAAAAATTCTCACAAGAAGTGGATGGATCAAGCAGCTTCCAAAGGGAGCAGAGGAATCAAGTAACAAGCAGGAACTAGTAACATCACCAACAGCAAAGGAAGCCTAATCTGGCACAGGTAGGTTCTGCCTAATCAGCAAAGTCTGCTAGTACAAAATTAACCCAGAAAAGCAGTTAACAGTTTAAACTGGCACATCACTCATATCAGAGCAGCTATTCCATCATCCAGCTATGTGGTGCATCCACCATGAGTCCTCAAACCAATCCAAATGCATTGTCAAATGATCACTCAAGCAAAGCAAAGCAGAGTAAAAACAAAACACCTTTAAGATCTCACAACACCAAAAAGAGGGATCCTCACCTGGACCATGGGCTTGCATTCTGGTCTCACCATCTCAAGCAAGATGAAGAAGAAACAGAAAGGGTCCAAAGAATGGGAATGCGAGTGATTAGAAACATGGAAAGACATTTTAATGGTTAAGCAAGATTAGAGTTACAGAGAGGAAATAGAAGAATCCCAAACACTATAAAGTGCTACCTGCTCTAATTCTGTAATATCAAAACAGTGATCTGAAAAAGTCAAGGTAAAGTCTGACTAGATAGAACAATTTATTTATTCAATTTATGACCAGAAAACTAACAAAAAGCCACCCTCAAAGTCCTACTATACTTCCAAAGCTATTTACGGTTATATTATTTAGAAAATCCGAAATTGCATTTAAAACTAAAGGTAAATGTAATATGCTTCAATTACCCCAGCAGAAGTAAAGAATGCCACTTAGTATCAGTCTCAACACAAGGTGAACACACACAGTCTGGGTTAACATCATGGTGTCTAGCTTGCTTATTTTTCCAAAATGTATTACACATCTGTTTGCATACACACATCCGAGACATGTTCTACTGCATTTCAACCGAAAATATGTCATCCCCAATCACTACACTGTCCTGCTTATTTTTCCAAAATGTATTATTTCACATATTACACATCTGTTTGCATACACACATCTGAGACATGTTCTACTGCATTTCAACTGAAAATATGTCATCCCCAATCACTACACTGTCAAGTTGACCGTTTTGTATAATATATCTAAATCTTGAAACAGATATCTTAAGATACATAAAGCATTCAATGTCAGATTTCAGCCAGTCATTTTCTCTCAAGCTTTAAAACTTTTACGTAAGTTTAATGCAGATAAACTAACTGAAAAATACCCAAACCAACCAAAAAAACCCAAAGCAGAAAAAAACCCAAAACCAACAAAAAACCCAACAACAACAACAAAACAACCCCAAAACTGTTCATGTTTAATTGCTGTGCACGCCATTTTCCTTTTATTATTTGCTTTTAGGTTTAGGGAATTTGTCTATTTTTTTGAACAGAAGCATCATTGTAGAAAAAGAAAGTTATTCTTAGCCTTACAGGAAAACAACTTTTTCATTCATTCTGATTTCAGAAATATCACCTGAATATTTTTATTCTCATTTTAAAAACAGAGATACCTAGCTTAGGTCTTTTCTATATTTAAGAATTTAAAATCTTTCAGAAGATGGTGAATCTCCACTTTGAGTGTCAATGAAATAGCATTTGATTTAACTCACCTTAAAACTGAAAATGAAAAAAAAGCCTCAAGATATAGCCTAATCACACAGTTTTAAAATATTTCTGCCTTTTGTTTTTAAGCAGACTGATCTCTTAATTATCTCCAAATAAAAGCAAACATATCATAGCCACAAAAAAGCACTCCAAGTCATAAACTAAGTGGTGATCTTTACTGTCTATCTTCAATTCACAGTTTTCTCAGTTGAGTTCATATCCACTTCCACAATGAATACAAACACTGTTATTGCATTAAAACTATTAATCATAACTGAAAGTATTTTGTGTCAATAACGTGTACTTCTATATGAAGGAGAGTAAAAAATAAAACGCGTCAGGTTTAAACATACCACTTAGCTCTTGCCGATTTGCTCGGGTGCTATTGAGCTGAGACCAAAGATGCTCGATTTCTTCTTGTGACTGAGTTTTGAGTTCTTCATGCGTGACCTGAAGTTTTTCCAGCTATGCAAGACATTAAAACAACCAATGTTTTTAAAACAATTTAGTTTTAATCGCTTATTTTATATGCAACAGTGAGTTCTGTCAGAAATAGGTGGAAACACTTAAAGACAAGCAGGCTCTCAGCTCCTGATCCGGGCTACCAGAGATACTGAGAGCACTTAACTGTTAGACCCACTCCTCTTAGGGAGAGGAATTAGTTCCTGATACTACATTTATTATCACTGGCAAAATTGAAGTATTAACTTGATAAAAATGAAACACAGGAGCCAGAAAATTAAACATATAAATACAGAGGAAGAAACGGCATCAAATGGCACAAAGGCAATTGCATTCAAAAGATTTTGAACCACTTTAGAAAATCCCAGAGTATTTACCTACTTCATGAGATGCACTGTAGTTTTTCAATAAAATCCCTAAACACAATCAAGTCACCCAAACGATATGCATATGGTCTAGGTTTTGTTACATCATATATAGAGTGATCAACCACTCAAATCAGGTAAAGAAATCTTTTTTACCTCCTTCTGAAGATTCTGTTCTTTTTCTTGGCTTTTCACCTTCATATCTTCTAGGAGTTGATTATGTTCAGTCTGCAGCTGTTCTTGTAATTTTGTGATGGCTGACAGGTGTTGCTTCTCCAATTCCATATATTTTACTAAAATTAAAGATTAGTTCTGCTATACCACCATCGCAGTTGCTGAATAACCTGTATGACTTCTATGCAGCTAAAATAGAACTGCTTGTCTCTAGACTACAGCATTAGCTTACAGGGAATAAAAAAACCCAAATAATACTTGAATAGTCAAGTACTTGAAAGTCAAATATTTCCACAGAGTGGTTCCTAGTCCTCTGCATCGCACACTGTTAGCCAAGAGGTAACCGACAGTAGTGCCGGAGCAATTAACATCTGCTCCCTGTATACATGAACAAGCATCCTGAACTAGAAGCACACGTACTTGGAACAGGGAATCAAGCCTTTCTTCATGGCCTACAAACAGAGAATTTCTCCTATGAGCACACTGAGCAGCAGGCAGCAGAAGAAAAGGACTAGGACAGCTCATGCAAAGTACACTCTGCCTTGGGGCTGAGCGCTCTCTGAACCCTGTAAACTTGCTACTAAAATCACAGACTGGTCTGGGTTGGAAAGGACCTTAAAGATCATCCAGTTCCAAGCCCCCTGCTGTGGACAGGGTTGACAGCCACCACATCAGGCTGCCCCGCGGGCCTGGACTCCCTCCAGGAAGGGGCAGCCACAGCTTCTCTGGGCAACCTGGGCCAGTGCCTCACCACCCTCTGGGGGAAACATTTCCTCCTCATATCTCACCTAAATCTCCCCTCTCTCAGTTTAAAACCATTTCCCCTTGTCCCGTCACTCTCTGCCCATGGAAATAGTCCCTCTCCCTCCTGTTTAGAGGCTCCCTTCAGGTACTGGGAGGTCACAGTGAGGTCTTCCTGCAGCCTTCTCTTCTCCAAGCTCAACAAGCCCGGCTCCCTCAGCCTTTCTCCAGCAGAGAGGGGCTCCAGCCCTCTGACCATCTTCCTGGCTCTCCTCTGGACCTGCTCCAACAGCTCAGCATCTTTCTTGTGCTGGGGGTTCCAGGCCTGGATGCAACACTGCAGCTGGGCCCCCCAAGGGCAGAGCAGAGGGGGACAATCCCCTCCCTCGACCTGCTGCCCACCCCTCTGTTGATGCAGCCCAGGATACAGTTAGTTTTCTGGGTTATTACTACCTCATTTGGTCAACAAATCTTGACCTTTCCAGAAATAATCTGTAATCAAGCAACTGCATTTCAGCTGCAGTGAGCTGCAAGGGATGCACGTTATCCTCCTGGAACAGACTTTAATGATATGAGTTCAGGGAAACCTGCTAAAGTCCATACAGGCTGGGAAGAACAAGCCATTGCTACAAATGTGTCCTTGCAGCACCCAAATGTGAGCCAAACACTCTGAAAGCATCTGGCCCTCACCAGGTCAAAAAGGCTGCTCTTCACTTAAACCTGTTCTTGCTGCCTGCCAGCCAGCATCACCCAGTACCCTTAACACCGCATTTCCATTTATTTGAAGAATTATTTCCCACGTCTCTCGCCTGCAGAGCACCTCAGAGCCTAGCCCCCAGCTAACCAGCTCTTCTCACTTCAGGGCGTACCACATCTCATGACTTCTTTTCACGCCTTCACTGACAGCAAATCTGATGCGATTGTGCCAGTCAAACACTATTCGACAAATATGTCAGATTCTTGAGACATACACAAGCTTTCCATAGTCCTATCTCCTACCTGCACCCCAGCAAAAGACATACACGGATGTACCTGCCTAGGTACTCATCCAGATTTCATTTCTTAAGTTAATGAAAACTTCAATTACAATAGTCTCAAAAACATCACTTCTAGAACAGTGTTTCAAAAAGTTACTGTTCCATGAAGCTTTAACTATTCACAATCCAAACCAAATTTTTTCACTTCTGTTGATATTAATCCTTTTAATTCTTTGGATATTAATCCAAAGCTGGTTTGCAGCTGGCAGCAAAACAGCACTTCCCTTTAATATGTCTGAAGGAAAACATAGTCCATCTCATATTCTCTGCAAATCAAAATGCAACACAGCTAACTAGGCTTTAAATAGTTTTTCATTTACATCCTGTTTTCTAGACTGTCTCATGCCACCAACACAGTTTTTAAGTAAGAGTACATGAATATATCTTGCATTTGATCCTTTATACAGGTTCTAAAACCACTTAAGTTAGCTTTGCCATTGTTCAATAAAGACAACTGGTTCCCAGACCACGACACTTACTTTTAGACTGTTCATTCTCAAGAGAAAGAAGTTCCAGCTCTGTTTTTACTTTGTCTAATTCCATTTCCAGAGTTTTCTGCAGTTCCATCATTTCAGTCTGATGTTTTTCAGACAGCTCTTCGCACGTGCTTTTTAAACGCGCCTCAGACTCCAATTCCCAGTCTCTTTTGAGTGTCTAAGAGAAAGACACGCATTATTACAGCAAATATATTTAGTAAATTAGTACTTGAGGGTTTTTTTTTTTCCCCTCCTCCATTTATTTGTCCTCTACAATACACATGTAGTAGACACAGGACTTCTACAACCTCTAGTTTACTGAAAGCAGTTTGACTTTTTCTCGTATGAAGAAAATAATTTGTACCTCTAATTCCTGGATGCGTGTCTCTGCCATTTCCAATTCTATTTTCTTTCTCTGATCAACTGTGAAATAAAATACTACTTATTAATAAATTTACATAAAATGTTATGCTTAACTGGTAAGTAGAAATATGGACGAGATGACCATTTTCAGTATCAAACTCAAGGCTTGAACAGGTAGGCAAGCAGCAGTGTAAGGTACCGGCTTCTATCCAAACCTGCTGTTATGTTATACCCACCCCAGTAATTCACTTTCATTTTAGAAAATAATTATCGAGCACTTACAACCGCAAAGACAACCCGGAAGGTTAAGTTCAGCTTAATTAGCAAAGGAAAGCCTGCTTAAATCTACAGAGAGCAAGATATTAAAAAAAAAAAAACCAAAACCCAACCAAACAACCCCAAAACAAAAAACAACCACCCCCTTTTTATTCCTAAAGATATAAATTCAAATGCCTTTCAATGTCATTTCAGATGCCAGGATTTCCCTGCACATCATTATTAAACGTTTCAATCATCTCTATCTCCAGAGACACAGTAAAAGAGTAGCATGCAGCAGCAGCAAGTGAGCAACTCTCTTCAAATTTCTTCTAAAAATACCTAGGAAACAGACTGCAAGGCAGATGCTATTATCTGCTCAATTATCACTGACACCAACACCAACAGCTTCTTCCTTCCCAGCTCCTCCCCAGATTCATTCCAATTTCTTGTTGAGCACATTTCTTGATCTGCAAGAATCCTGTAAAGGCCTATCAATCCCTTTCTCACAGCTTCAAATCACTGTTGCCTTATCTTACAACCTTCTTTCAAGTCTTTCAGTGGAAAATAAAACAGAGCTGGGGAAGGGTCTGGAGCACAAGTGTGCTGAGTTCCCTTGTGGCTGAGGGAACTGGGGGTGTTGAGCCTGGAGAAAAGGAGGCTGAGGGGAGACCTTGTGGCTCTGTCCAAGTCCCTTGGAGGAGGGTGCAGAGAGGTGGGGGTGGGTCTGTTCAACCAAGGAACAAGTGACAGGACAAGAGAAAATGGCGTCAAGTTGTGCCCAGGGCAGTTGAAATTGGATGTGAGGAAGAATTTCTTCACATAAAGGATAGTCAAGCATTGGAACAGGCTGTCCAGGGAGGTGGTGGAATCACCTTCCCTGGGGGGATTTAACAGACGGGCAGATGAGGTGCTCAGGGACATGGGTTAGAGGTAGAATTGTTAGTGTTGGGTTTATGGTTGGACTCTGTGATCTTAAAGGTCTTTTCCAACCACTCCGATTCTATGATTCTTCACTGAATTGCTGCAGGCCTTGGCTTTCTCCAGAAATTCCTCAAGCTCTGCCATACGGGTCAGAAATGGTCTCCTGATCTGGGAAAAGGCAAATATCCCAACCAACACCAAGAGCACCATCAGTAGGCCTTCAGTACTATCAAGCGCAGCATTCCTCTTGCTGATGTCAAAATACAATCATATATCAAAAACACCCTAAAGGACATCTAGCCACAGGTCCTCACCAAGCCTTTCAATTCCTTTCCAACTCCTTTATCCTCCTTTTAAAACCACCGACAGGGCAAGCCAGGAAATACTTCCACATCATGTCAGAAACTCAACAGTAATCAGTGCCGCCTTACAGCAATAAAAACCCTTAAGTACCATAAAGGGCAAGAGCTTTACACTTTGCACCACTTAAATGCTTTATGAGAGCACTGTCTAAAGCTTCCTGAAGGTAACTATTTCAGTATAGTGCTATTTTACAGAAATAGCAGCAAAACACCCATGCAGTTGAAGAAAAATTAAACTTAGGTCTGGACAACTTCATTCTCACACGTAAGGCATGCGCTCTCGCACAGCAGTCCAGCTGCTGTCCCTGTTCAAGGCAACACCAGCCGTCACTCAGGCGGTCAGCTCTACACCAAGACAGGAACCCGTGGAGGAAGAAAAATACTGATGGGAGTTTCGATTTCTGGCTCATTATTCCCAAATTTTAATACCTAGTTCTTGCTGATGCTTTGACTTAAGGTCTTCTTTTTCCTTCAGACACTGTTCCTTAATCTTCTCCCACTCCAGCTGATGGCGGCTTTGCAGAATTGCTACCTCTTGAGCACGCTTATCATTGAGCATCTCCCGTAGTTCCACAAGTGCAGTTTCTTTCTCTTTTCTCAAGTTAGATTGTGTAAGCTCAAGCTGGGAGGTGTGCATGTTATTTAAGCTCAGGCGTAAAGCTTCCAATTCAAGGCTGTGCAGTGTCTGAAATGGAGAAGAAAAAGGGGTTTTCCCTCCCCTCTAATTAAATGCGTTCACTTTTTTCATAACCAATTTCTGTTTAAATTGCTTTCAGCTGTTAAACACATCTAAATTTTGCCTTTCTGTATTTGGAGAGTATTCCTGCACCCCTGAAAATAAGCTGACTTCTGTTACAATGAACTTTGCATAACATTTTCAGTGCAAAGTAAAAGGCTTTCCTAACCTGCCTCTTAACTTCATCTCCTACCAAATACATTGCACCTGTCCACTTCCTCACAATGACAGAGCAGAACACAAGCTCACTCCAGTCTTTCACTGTCTATTATAAAAAAAATCCTGATATTTGCTATTTATTATAATTTGCTAAAAAGCAAAATTCTGAAGTGATATTAGAAAAATGGAAATAAAATTCACCATGCCTCTTTTAAAAAAAATAAAAGTGAGGAATATCCAACAGTTAGAAATGGCAGCTAAAATATAAAATAGACTGGCCAAACTTTTCAGTTCTTAAATAAACTAAACAGTACACCATCATCTTGTAATTAGACTTAACACTAGACATATTCTTTCCATTTCCACTTTACATTTAGTGTTCAAAACCCTAGTAAATATTTAGAAGAAAAAGCCTGGTTCACATACTTAAGTTTAGCATGAAAGCATTCCTAATTACATTAGTGGAAAAATTAAGAAGTGGGAGGGGTTTGGTATATTTTATAATTTCAAAAAAATTACATCAATTTTATTAAATTTTGTTAAATTTATCAAGATGTGAAAAATGACAATGTTGTTTGCTTTGGCTTTTTTAAATCCATCAATTTAAGCACCCAGTTTTCTTCAGAAATAATGTTAAAATATAATTGCAGTGAGGATCCTGGAGAACTTCTGTAGAAGATATCTACCAAGGGAATGCTCCTAATTCTTCAATTGCAGTACTATGTAAAAGAGCACACATAGTATGCACAAAAATCAGAGAGCCTTCTCTGCAGCAGCCAGGGAACCACTACAGTAATTACTGTGTATGATTATTTTACCTGGGACTGAAGCTGAGCTTGCTCAAGCTCTGCTTTGTGTGTGGCTGCCATTTGCTGCTGAAGTTCATCCAACAGCTGCTGCTGATCTTGATTTAGCTCAGCACGAAGCTTCTCCATTTCCTCTTCATGTTTAGCGATCAGTTCAGAGATTTCACGATCGTGCTCTCGTTCATGGACCTGCAGAGAAAGAGCTTTCTTCAAAACACAGCTAGCTAGCCCCCTAATAAATTATTGAGCCAGAATTCTCCCCTCTTCCTGATCCCAAATCAAAGACACCATGGAAAAAACAACAGATTTTTGCTTCTCTAAAACATCTATAGTGCTCAAGTGACAAACAACACAAAATCACTTTATTTTTCTGGAGTAAACCAAATTACAGCATTTACCTTTTTTATTAAAGCAATCTGTTCCTTTCTTTCTTCTTCCAATTTCTGCTGTTTTTCCACTTTATCTTTTATTTCAGCATTTAATTCTTCTATCTGAAAAGAGGCAAATATTTGCAATTACTACCTTAAACATTCTGAAATCCCAAGACTCCTGCCGTTAGCAGGGTGTCCTACCTCTTCCTTGTGTATCAAACTCACTTTCATTAACTCGGCAAGGTGTTGAGCCTCCATTCTATCAATTTCCTCTTTGTAATGTTTCACCATCTCAGATTGTGCTTCCTGGGCAGCTTGTGCAGACTGGAAGGACTCCTGCAGGCGTGTCTCAAGCTCCAAACAAACCTTCTCCAAATGGGCGATTTCATCAGTCAACTGGCTTTTTTTCTCACTGTATTCAGTACTTTTTGCCTTTATTTCAGCATTAAGTTTATGAATTTCTAGGTTGCTGAGGTTTAATCTGTCCTCATATCCCAGTCTTTCACGCTCCTGTATTTCTTTGAGGTTTTTCACTTCAGCGTTAAGTTCATGCATGTTTTTCTCAAGATCCTCAATGATGCTGGCATTCTCTGCTAGTGCTTTTTCTGCTTTTATTAGATCCTCCTCCACGTCAGATAATCTTTCTCCTAAGGTGGATTTTTCCTTCAATAAGAGCGCTAAATTTTGTTCTTTACTACTGATTTCAGCTTTGAGCAACTCTTGTTCTTTTAGCAATGTCTCTTCAGATATGGTTTTCTGACCAAGCAGCTCTGCTATTGTCTGGTTTTTAGCCTTCTGAGCATCAAGCTGGTTTTGCATTTGATCTCTTTGACTTTGTAAAGCAGCTAACTGACGTCCAAAAAGAGACTGTACTTCACTTGTTACAGAATCAGAAGCTGTTTTCTGCTCTTGAACATCTTTCACTAATTGCTCCTGAGTTCGCAGCTGCACCATCAGCATTTCTCTTTCCTCCTTGAGGTCTTTTACCATTTCTTGCCAGGTAGAGGATTTTGACACTTGTGTTAAAGGCTCTACCGCACAGTCAGGCTGGCCTCCATCCTCACCTTGCTGTTTTACTAGAAATATTATTTTGTTTTCAAGTTCTTTCTCCTTCTCTGTTTTTTGAAGAAGTTCTTTTTCACAGCAGATCCGTAATTCACGTTCCTCATCCAGTTCCACGCGCATATGAGAGAGCTCAGACATTACTTTTTCCCATTTTCCGACAGCTTCTTGGGTATCCTGATAAGATTTCTTCAAGGCTGACTCCTTCTCGTGGAGCTGCCGAGTTAGCTTCACACATCGCTCTGCTAAACAAGTTGTCTCATCATCCTTTACATCATCATGGTCACTGATTTTGTTTTGCTGCAGGGAGATAGCTGACAAAAATGAAACAAAGGCCTCTGCTCCCACCTCAGTGTCTTCAAAAGTCTCTTGAGCCAAATCACTAGGACATGTTTCCTCCTCAAGGCCAAAGTTCTGTGGAGGAGGTATAAAATCTCCGCTGGGTTCTAGAAGCACACTACTGCATCTACCTTCTTCAATGGCATAACCTTCAGAAGTGCTGGACGCATATGACTCTTCTAGTCTCTCCGTGCAGATGAGATATTTAGCCAATATGCCTTCATCACCACTGAAAAGCCCTAGTTCTGACAAGTGTTCTTCAGACAGGTCATCTCCTTCACTACTTTCACTACTCTTTGGGATCTTTGAATTCTTAGTTTCTTCTAATTGGTCCCTTGAGGAGTCTACTCCCAAGTTACACTGGAACTCTAGCTCTTCATGAACTAGCTCAGCTTCACCTTTCGGCTGGTGTGGTTGATTCCACATCTCCTCAAGCTCTGCTCTCTGCAACTGCGACACCTCTGGTAAAATCTGTTTTTCCCTCAATTTCATTAGGTTTTTACTGGAGACAATCTCTTCATCATGCTTCTGCCTTACAGCTATACTTTTCTCAGCCTCATAAAGTAGCTTTTCATTTAATTGCTGGATGAAAGAATTCAGTTTCTGAATCTCTTCATTCAAGGACTGTTTTTCTTGTTTATAGCGCTGGGCCTCCTTGATCTGCTCTTCTGCATCAGAAAGCTGAGACTTAAGGCCATCAATTAAATCCTTGTATGTACTTTCAATTTCTGATCTTTCTCTCTGGAAGTCTTCCTGTTGATTTTCAAGTTTCTTTCTCAGGTTTTCTTTATTAATTTCAGACTCACGAAGACCATTATTTAAGTCAATTATTATGCCATTCAAATTCTGAATGTGTTCTTCAGAATTCAGAGCATAGAGTTCTTTTTTTAACTGTTCAAGTTCATTCTTATACTTTAAAATAGTTTCTTCTTGATATATCTGTTTGGCTTCTGCGATCTCTCTTCTGTAGCACTTCTCCAGCTCAGCCCTCAAGTTCTCCAACTGCCTGCAAATATCCTTTTCATGACTGATTTTCAGTTCTTCAATACGTTGCCGTTCTTTCAATTTGCATAAAGCTATTTCATTTTTTAATTCTGTTATTTCTGAGTCGCGGAGAGAAAGGGTGTGCTGTAGAACAGACAAGCTAAATCTTTCTGATGTCAGGAGATCTTGAAGACTTTTAATATGTTGTTCTTTTTCTCCTATTCTTTTGTATAGCTGTTGCATTGTATCCTTCATATCCTCTTCCATTGGGGAAAGCAGATTTTCTTTATCTTTGGTATTCTTAAAAATAAAATATTACATATGAAATATGACATTGAAATGACATGTTTTAATTTCCTTAAGCCTCACGTTTTTAATGTATCTTCACAAACACTATTTACCGTATAAGTGCAGGTGTCTCATTGGCCCAGGTAACAGGATTTTTAAGCACATGGTTGAGAGTGGAAAGCACTATTGAAAGACTCTTCAAATGCCATAACAAATATCAAATTGTCCAAGCAATAACAAATGATGTGCCACTGACTCCAGAGAAAAAGAAAATACTGGCTGTTTCAAGCTTTGACTATTTTAATTGGAAAAAATAAAAACAAAACACCAAAACATTAGAGCTGCAGACACCTCTCCATCTTGCATCCATTTGCACAGAGAAAACACCTCTTGCAGGCGGGAGCAGGCCAAGAGAACAACCACGTTGAATTTTAACTCATCTCACTCACTTAAATGTGAGTCAGATGAGTTAAATGCTTCTAACTATGGCATTGCTGGTTATGTGCTTAAAGGAAATAAGAAAGGAAAGGAAATAAGACCTTTTAAGCTGCTTCTTTAATATATGTTAGTAATTAAAATACCTATAAAGTTGTTTCTAAAGAAGCATTTTTTTCATGACCATGCTACTAGAGCAGGTCAGTCATCACCAAATTTGAAATACATATTATAAAAAAAAAAAAAAAGTTATGTGTTTCTAACTTTAACCAAGTTTCTTTACTCATAGTGTTTCTGAAACACCTTGTTACTGAAATGATTACATCAAAATATTCCCACACAAGCTTCTCACTTTGTTTTGTATCTGAAACTAACATGATTACAGATACGGTTAGCTTTTATTCTCATCTAGGTGTTTCAAGTTCACACACAACTGTATTCTTATATGGCACACAGCATATCCAGCAACCTTCACCCCACTGCAAGCCTCTGCCAGTTATGTTCCCATATGCTTCAGTTCAACAAACACCACATGGACCTGCTTTTGATGGCAACTTTTTAATGTTATCCAGCAGTTTGGTAACAAAGTTAAAGACCAACCCTTCTACAACAGAAATCAATGGAGTCATTTCAATAAATAAGCACATTTTAAGGAGCTGGAACTGAATCCTTATTTCATACAAAAATAAAAATTCTTAAGTCATGACCAGCTATTTTGCCTTAGCTGAATATCATTCCCTTCAGAAGAATAGATTTTTAATTCCATACTAAAGTGTAGTTTTAGTCCCGAAGCATTAAATGTTACCTCATACATAGATTACACGTTCACTGCAGGTTCTTCCTCCAAGAAGTACCACCTTGGCTTGCGCAAGCGCAACAAAAACCTAAATACCTAGAACTCATAATTCTAAAGGCACTTTAACCAGTTTTTACCTTTTGAGTAGACTCAAGCTGTGCTTCCAGGTCATGTGCTTTCTGACGCAGCATTTCCAAATGAGCATTTTGCTCTTTGAGACGGTTCTGAAACAAGGACATCTGCTGCTGGGCTTCCAATACTTTGTTTTTCCCAGGGCTTTTACTCCTCAGCATCTCATTAACCTGAACACGAAGGTACTCCCAGTCAAAAGGAAGTTTTTATCAGAATAACTCAGACACAAGTCACACACAGAATCCCAGAATGGCCTCGATTGGAAAAACCCTTTAAGATCATCGAGTCCAATCGTTAACCCAACACTGACCAGTCCCCTATGACTAACCCATGTCCCTCAGCACTATGTCTACACCACTCTTCAATCCCTCCAGGGATGGGGACTCCACCACTGCCCTGGGCAACCCCTTCCAATGCCTCAGAACCCTTGCAGCAAAGAAATTCTTCCTCACATCCCATCTCAACTGCCCTGGCCACAACTGGAGCCCATTTCCTCTGGTCCTGTCCCTTGGTCCTTGGTTGAACAGACCCACCCCCACCTCTCTCCACCCTCCTCCAAGGGACTTGCACAGAGCCACAAGGTCTCCCCTCAGCCTCCTTTTCTCCAGGCTCAACACCCCCAGTTCCCTCAGCTGGGAACTCAGCACACTTGTGCTCCAGACCCTTCCCCAGCTCTGTTGCCCTTCTCTGGACACGCTCCAGCACCTCCATGTCCTGAACGTAGGACCTGAGGTGCAGCCTCAACAGTACCAACTCTTTGGCATATACTACAAGGCTCCTGTTACAACAAATATACAGGTGTTCAGACAGAATAGCCACCAGAACACTGAGCAGCATCAAAGATGAATTAAGTATTTTAATTGTTTTTTAAAGTAGATGAAAGGCTGCAGTAAATCTCGTTATTCAGGGATGAGATCCACGATCAACTTGTTGCACTGAAGCAGGTTCCTACAGGTCATAGGGGCTGAATCAACCCTCTTCAGGTTATTTTAAATCTCCTTCTTTGAGCCAAGTCACATTACCTCAACATAGCAGGCTCGGGTATAACAGCTGAGCTGTTACAGTTGCTCAGAGCTTGCTTTGGCAAAGGCAAGGAAAACTGATCCCATGTAAGCCCACACCATTACAGTGATTTTTGTGTATAGATCCCAAACCACTAACAATGTCAGTGGCTAACAGACACTAACAGGGGCTAAACTGATGGACAAAGAAGTGTAATGACCTCTCAAACATTACACAAGCAAGTGGAAAATAGTAAGGATGTCTCTGGGACTTCTCCCTAGCAACAGAGAAAACTCTGCCTTGCCCTGAAATCATTTTCACTGCTGCACTGCAAACTAAACTACAAAAGCCTATGTGATAAACTCAATTTTTTTGTTTTTATGTTTATACTCCAAACCTGTTCTTATTCTCTTCATAAGGAAACAAAGATTGGAGAAGAGGCACACCTGATGTAACTGAAGCTGTAAATCATGGACCTGCCCAGCTACACACAAAGCTTCTTCCTGTAGGTCATCCCGATCCTTCTTCGCCTGTTGAAGGCAGCTTGTTAGTCTCCTGATGACTTCATTCTTCTCTTGAACAGTAGTCTCCTACACGGATCGCAAGAAGCATGCTTTTAAAATTAAAATATCCTTAATATATTGGGAACCCAGTAAGTTTTCTTAAAGCAAAGCTGTGTCTTACAGTTACACTTAACTTTGTTAAAACTTGCAGAAAAGGACCAGAAATGTTTGTGTGGCAGGCATGATGAAAGAGGAATCTTACACTGGTCTCAAAGAGATGACAAAGCTAATCAAAAGTGACTTTTTAAACAAATTATAGACTACCACTAATGAAATAAATATTTTCCTTAAAAATTTTGTAGCTCTAATTGATGTAAAAGCAATCAAGTTTTCTACAGGATATAATGAACATTTAGTATCCACTAAATTCTTTCCTATCTGTCAGCTCTTCTTTTCAGCCATATATGAGAGAAAGCTAATGAGATGGGATACTTTAATCCTACTTTATGTTAATCACATTAACCTTTTCAATTTATTTCTCACCAACAGAAAATGTCTTTTGTTTCTCAGTCCTAAGAAGAGAAAAACAACATGTAAAGGAGGAATTAACTATTCTTCAGAAGCAAGCGATAATTTACCTTTACATAAAAATGCTAGAGAAAGGGAATCCAAAATACTTTTTTTTAAAATATTTTGGAAGAGGAGAAGGTACATGTCAGTTTAATAAAGTTTAAATTACCCTACTTAATCATTACAAAAAAACCCCAATCCAAAAACAAAAAGCTACAAATATTTACAAATATTCAAAAAGCATGAATGATTTCTGGGGAAAAAAAAAAAAGTCATTTTGGGGGTGGTGGTAGTGGTGTCTGCCAGCCCATGAACATTTGAAAAGGAGCCTGGCTGTATCCACAGTTTTCAGGCATATCCACAGAAACACCAACATTGCAATAAGCACTTCCTTTTCAATAGTTTGAATAATACTTCAGGGGGGGTTTTTTGCACCATTTTTCAGCATGACTTTGACATAATACATTATAATATATTTTTAAAGTCACTATTTATATAAAAAACAAGTCTCATGTTTTCATACTGATCCCCTACCTCAATGTAGATTAACTACACTTACCTTCCTTAGTGGCTCTCCCAGGTTCTCTCTATAAAGGTCCACTTCTCAATATACTAAGAAAATTTATCAATAAAACTAGTAGCAAGTGTCCAACCATTTCTCAGCAGAAGAATTTAACTATGCATTTCATAAAAACTCTCTGCAAATAGAAGCATTTCAAATGTAATTTTATTCTCATTTGATTCAAGCAATATGAAGTCCTAGGCATCAGTGAAGGGAAAACCTCAGTACAGCTTTTCACCGCACATGTTAGCAAGGTGAACTACTTCTCAATGAAAAAAAAAACAAAACCAATTCTTAAACTGAGTTTTGCTTCCTAAATATTTTTAGGATTAAAATAAAGTAGTATCATCCTCATTATCCAATTCTATGGAACATACCTGAAGTTGCACAGAGTCATTGTTCTGGGTAAGTTGTTCCTGTAGCTCGTCCATCTGGGCAGTGAGCCTTTCGACCGCTTCTTGTTTCTCCAGAAGTCTGTTCTCTAATTCAGCTATTCTCATCTGATACATCTTAGCATCAAACTCACTGTATTCTGCAGCAGAATTTATCGTAGCTTGCTTCATAAAAGAAACAAAATTTTATTTATTCATCAAAACATTATACCATTTGTTTTGTGATTACTCTGAATATAAACTCAGCTTGAAGCTTAAATTCTAGACAAATTCTAGTTTAAAATGCAACATTGGGACTTCGTATTTAATAGTAACATTATACAAAAAGTCCTTAATTCTTAAAAGCTTCAAATAAAAATTTTCATCAATAAAACATTTTCATGTGATACTTTAAGGCACAAAAGTAAATTAGGGAGAGGAACCTTCTGATTCTATAGGATCAAATTGTGGCTGGTTACAATTCTCACAGAAAAGACAGTATCTTGTATTTTATTTTAAATAATTTTTGGTTTTAATGTATGAAACAATTAAAGAATGAACCTACTATTCAATTAAAAATATGATTCAAATTTCACTGGACAAGGCCCACAATTTCACCAAAAACAACTCTCTTAGCAACCAATTTTGCAGCCAGTACAGGCAGGTACAGATAAGTACCTGGTTTAGACTCTAAAACAGTGAAATTGCATCACTTTCATCCCATTTGATAACAATTTTAGTAACCAATTATCATACTCTTCTTTCCTATATATATCAGCATCTCTTACTAAAGACACATCCTTTCACACTTACTTCAGCCACATGATCATCTAGTACATCCCAGTTGGACAAGTCAGCACTCCCCTGGTAAGCAAACAAATAGAACCAACACTAAACCATGGTGACTAAACTGTTTTAAAGATACATAAGGAAAAGATGAATTATTTTGGCAACATCTTAAGCACATGAGCCAGAAATGTCCATGTTGGGAGACAACAGACCAGTGAGAGAGACTTCAGTGCTAAACTCAGCTGGTCAAATGAATGAAACTAATGCAAAAAAAAAAAACAAAACCAAAAAAATTATTACGAACACCTACTCAAAAATTTAGGGCAAAGTCTCACCACTGAGACTCAATGTTTTATCTTCTGCTTCTGTGGTTTGCAAATACAGTTGAGCACTCTAATCCACTACTAAATATTAGTAACTAACTGACAGGAGATGACTTAAACATGCTAAAATCACCCACACAATTACAACAGCAATACACTTCATGTAGCTTGATATCTTGAAAGATATTTACCTCACTAAATTCCTAACACCACAAAGATGACTGCAGCACTATTTAGAAAAGGCAGCCCATAAGCCTCCCTGTATTTTGAATCTGCACAAAGTAGTTTCCCGTAATTACTGTCTCCCTAGAGGTGCCCTCTCCACCCAACCCAGAAAGCAATCCCATCTGCTTTACAAACCAGCTATTTTGACAAAAGCTATTTAAAAGCAGTAATTGGTCTTTGGTGGGTTTTTGATGGTTTTTTGTGGGGTTTTTTTGTTTTAGCTTTTTTGCTGTTGTTTTTTTTTTTTTAATTTAATTTAAGTTCACATGAATGTAATAAGGACACTGTTATGCTTGAGCAACAAAATACTGTATGCTTTTTTTTCCTTAGAGCAGACAGCTCAGCGTGTAGCTTCATAAATGCCTTTTCAATGCTAACCTTAAGTTCAGGATACCCCAAAAGCAATAGGGATACCCTCACAACAGAAAGCAGGATAATCCATGCAAACTGTATCCTCTGTAACTGCAGATTTATAAATACACTAGTCTGATACTATCGTTGTATGATGTGAAGACACACCACCAGCTGGAGAGATGCTTTTTATGCAGAAAGCACTGCCTCCCCAAAAATCAAACACCCTTGCATTGACAACAAGCTGAAATGCACTGGGAATCTACTTTAAAAACAAGCTCCCAGACTGAAACAGATATATCTCGTTGTAGCCAGAGTTGCCTTGTAGGTTCTGAGGCCTGGGAAAGCATTAGCCAACCACTTGTGAAGCAAGTTGGATTCCTATTAAAGAAAAAAAATCGTCCAAAACTACGTTTCACTCACTTTTATTACCAGGCAGTAAGAGAGAGAAAGTGTTACACGGTTGTCTAATCCACAGCTGATATAAAAATAAAAATCTTTCCTGCAAGCTGAAGCAAGAAAGCAACTGCTTAATTCAGGCAGAACAGTACATCTCTTAGCAGAGCTCTGGTGATGTCAAGCTACGTCAGAAGCTGTATTTCTATGTTTATTGGCACCACTACAGGGCTGCCTCTAGAGGGTCATCAGTACAAACACACCAAAATATATTAGGCACGAGCTGCGTCACCTTTAAACAAATCTGTCAGAGAACCTAATATATACGCTGGCTTTGCAGTGGCTACTAAGAGTATATGATGGAACAAATGTTATTTTTTTCAGAAAACATTAAGCACATTTGAGGCAGCAAAGTGATACAAAACCACACTAATAACATGCATTTTAAGGTCCTGACAGTTTTGCTCATCGACTACACCTCTCAGTCTGGATTTGCCATTTCATGGAGCCCCAGCCACACAACCAGAAGTCTGCCCAAAGAGAAGCTCATGGCAGTGCGAGGTGAAAGATCTCAATTTAGCAGGCTATCAGCAGACAGCGCCTTGACAGTACCACCCACGCAGTCCACATAATGGAGATGTTCGGATGAAGTTCGATTAGGGAAAAAATTTATCTTTTTTTCAGTTATTTACATTACTTTGTAAGAGAGTTAATTATTACAAGTGAAAATACATCAGTTTACTCACTTCTCAATGGCAGCTGGTTGCCAGTGCCACACAGCTTACACCCAAATGAGTCAATCACTTGAAATACTTGTTGTCTGCAGACAGAGCGAAGGAAAACACAAGAAATACTGAGATTTACCTCTGTCTCTGTTGTTGTCTCTAGTAGGTTGGTGTCATCAGCCTTACTCTCTACACCCTCAGCAACATCTCGGGCCACTAGTGCGCACTCTTCCTGCGGAGCGTCATGCGTGTGGACAGCCGAGCCCTTCCTCTTCGCCGTCTTTTTCTGCGGCTGTGTGATGTCACTTTTTGTTTTTCGTTCTCTGAAGTAAGCAAACTGTGCAGAAAAGATTGGAAGAGGTAGAAGGAGAGGTAGGTGAGAAAAATGTAGCAGGACCACAAGATTAACACACTCATGGGTGACAGAGGTCCTATCTTGATAAAACATATACATCTGCAGAAAAACTGCTCTATCTTCCTAACCTCCACACATCCAGAAAGTACTGGATAACTGTGCAGTTCAGCAAGAAATCTCACACCAGTACTAAAGACTCATTTCAATACAAGAAGCAAATTTTACTCAGTGAAACTTTGTATGTCAATGACAATCCAGAATTACAGAAAGACAGGTTAGAAAAGGAAACAGTTGTTAATATACTAGAATCATTAGGAAAAAAATAATTGAGCAGTCTTTCTTCAAGACCAGCAAAACCAATAATCCCCTAGAAACGTATCTAAACAGATCTTTGCCAGTGTAAGCTTGACGACGAAAATTAACGGAAGTGAATCCTTTATGCTCCTTCCCCACCACCCCTTTAAGAGAATAAAGCAAAACTTCCTAGCCAGAAAGCAGCCTACAGTACATAAATAGAAAATCAATTAAGCCAGGTCATTTTAATTTCTTCTGTTGAAGAATCAGATGCTCTACTTTTATCAGACTATCATAGCTCTGTGAAGCACCAGGGACTTGTAAAGAATGTCACTGACAGAATTTATTACCCAAGTTTCCTTAGCACCTTAAATAGCTTAAAAAGGATTATCGTATTTTCAACTCTTGTATTGTGTTTAGGCAGTTTTTGCAAGTAATATTTCTCTTGCAACATAAATCCAGACATCCTTTCATGAAGAAAAAGCCTTCTCCAAGGTTAAAACCAGAGGTTATCAAGTGCACTGTTAATATATCCCTGTGATGAGATAAAATAGATAGTCAAATGATAACAGGATGTAAACTTAATTGTGTCCTGGTTTTGCTAGGATGGAGTTAATTGTCTTCTCAGTAGCTGGAAGAGCTGTGGTTTGGTTTCAGTGCGAGATCTGGTATGAGAAGAATGTTGATCAGGTACTGATGTTTTTAGTTGCTGCTGGAAGTCCAAGGTCATTGTGTTTTGCTGATCTGCAAGTGCAAAGGACTGGGAAGGGGAAGTGGTAATTAGCAAAACCCCAAATTGGCATTTGGCTCTGCCAATGAGATATTCCATCTCCTATCCTGTCATGGGCAGGACATTCCCCAGGGCTGAGCAGAAAGCTGGGGATTCTCTCGGGGATGGCTCAGGCTCTGGCTCTCCCAGGATTGCGGTTTGGGGACTGTCTCTGCTCTGGGATCACTGGCTGGCACAGGCTGGGCATCGGTCGGCAGGTGGTGAGCAACTGCACTGGGCATCACTCATTTGTATATTCTGTTCTTACTGTTGTTATTATTATCATTTTATTTTAATTAGTAAATAGTTTTTATCTCAACCCGTGATTCTTCTTGTCTTTTTCTTCCCAATTCTCTCCCCTACTCCCTGGAAGAGGGCTGAGAGTGAGAGAACAGGCTGTGTTTGACTGCAGAAGGGTGAAACCACCACTAATTGCCAAGTTCTACCTGCAATATATATGAAAATCCACTGCTTGTCAGCTTGGTTTTCCTGTAAAACAGCCACCTTGCAGAAAAATCTTGTCCATTTCTTTTCATTTAACTTGTGAAATGGACTTAGTTCAGTCCTTTCTCCTTACACCCAGGCCATTATAGCAATATCCACCTGAGAGCTTAGCTCCTCAAAAGATCCATGGTGACACACCTGCAACCATGAGCAGCCTGTTCACAAGGTATATTTGCAGACAAACACCAGTTTCTTACCAGCAGTTAAGATGCTGATGCACAAATAGCTTATTTTTAAGATTACAGTCTGTAGTTTCCACAGTTATTTATACTCAATGCATATTAAACAAACACTGCCAGGTGCTGTGTTGCAAAGCATGGCAATTTTTATTTTGCAATAAGCAAAATAAACAAACCAGTCAATAAAGGTGTAGTGAGACACAAATACTATTCTCTGAAATCAGATGTTAACTCTAGCACCTACTGATGGCAACATACATCAAAAATAGCTATTGCTCTAATTAACCTGATAACATGGAGAAAAGGGACAGGAAGAAACCTGCAGAAAAATGGAGAGTAAAGAAAGCTGCCAAAGCAGGAAAAAGGGGAAAACAGGAGTAAAACAATCAGAAAAGATGAGAATGGAAAGGCAGAAAGAGTGGCCATCATAGAGAAAGGTTAATTAAGTATTTGACACTAAAATACCAAGCCTTGCCATCACTGAACTCTAAATGAGTATGAATTTTTACGTGGACAGCTCAAAAAAAACCCCAAGTTAATTTCATCCCATTCATATGCATTAAACACAAGAAATCATAATACGGATTGTGCAAAAATATTCAACCATGCCAAAATTTTATGGAACTACTGAACTTGTTGGTCCATGAAAGCATCTGGAGTCAAACACGCTCCACATTTATAGAATCACTGAATGGTGAAATTTAGGGCAATATCAGGATTCCAAAGCCTTTAATCAGCTACATAAATTTAAGTGTCATTATAAGAGTATCATTAGATACACAGACAGTCATTCAACATGAAGCAGTGTGTGAATATGAAGAAAGCACATAACACTGATCCTCCCCCACCCCAGTGAAATCCCATCATGCCCCTTGTGAAGGATCCAATTCTCACTTTGCTCTCTAGCAGCATGTACAAAGGCAAAACGCTTCACTTTTAGCCAAGATGTAGCACACCACGGGAACACCAGCAGCACTGTCCACTCCGGCATCCAAAGCAGCTCTCCATACATAAGAATCATCAAATGGTTTGGGTTGGAAGGGACCTGAAAGCTCATCCAGTCCCAACCTCCCTGCCATCAGCAGGGACACCTTCCACTAGACCAGGTTGCTCAAAGCCTCATCCAACCTGGCCACAAACACTTCCAGGGAGGAGCAGCCACAGCTTCTCTGGCCAACCTGGGACACTGTCTCACCACCCTCACACCAAACAATTTCTTCCTCACATCTCAGCTCCATCTCCCCTCTGACACTTTCAAGCCATCACCCCTTGTTCTGTCACTCCCTGCCCTGGACAAAGTCCCTCCCCATCTTTCTTAGAGCCTCCCTTCAGGTACTGGGAGGCCACTAGAAGGTCTCCCCAGAGCCTTCTCTTCTCCAGGCTGAACAGCCCCAACTCTCTCAGCCTGTCCTCACAGCAGAGCTGCTCCAGCCCTCGCATCATCCCCGTGGCCTCCTCTGTTCTGGCTCCAGGAGCTCCATGTCCTTTTGCTGTTGGGGGCTCCAGAACTGGATAACTCAACTCATGAGTTGTCAGGCCAACTCAACTCATTAATCAAACCAGAAAACCTTATCAGTTCAATCTGTAGGTTCTTACTGCAAAGACCAACTGAAAAAAATAATAATAATTATACCATCTTGCTTTTTATCTGAACTTAAAACTGCCAGCGCACGGTGCCGCCTCATGTCCAGCTCTTCATCCATCAGCACCCCAAGTCCTTCTCCTCAGGGCTGCTCTCCATCTGTTCTTTGCCCAGCCTGGATCTGTGCTTTCTGCCGGCACCACTGTACTGCAACTTCATTTCACCAGGACCAGTGAGTTAAAAATGGCAACCACAAGCCACCTCTGAATTGGCACGGCCAGCACCACCTGAGCACCCCAGAACTAGAAGAACAAACTTGGTTTTGGGTTGCGTGGTCCTCGTGTCACCCCTGTCCCCAGTTAACTGCTACGCTGACACCCTTCCACCACATTACTGCAAGCTGACTGGTACCAGCGGCACAGGCCAACAGTCAGGGAAACTACAGCCCATGCAGCACCGTTCAGCTTTCCCCAGCCTACCGCTCCCAGAATTTATTCCTTGACTTTCTGCTTTACATGCTTCAGAAATAAGTACCAAAAGAATACCCAGAGAAAATGGAACAGGGCAGAAAACTACATCAGCTCCGCAAAGAAACAGGTTTTTCAAATAAACCTTAGTCCCCCTCCTAGACACAGGAAACATAAGCGCAAGCGCTCTCAGACAAAACCAGAAACGTTTTTTAGAGCTTCCTCAAACTGATCAAGCAGGAAAACTTCCTGGAAAACACACACTCCTGTTTGAGCTCCTACAGGTGTAAGATGCAGGAATAGCAACAAACTTCTCACGTGTGTGGTACGGCACATACGGGTCTCGAACTAGAGGTACAGATGCCCAACGTGCACATACTTGGGGTGGAAAAAAACAAGGAGAAAAAAGCAGCACTGAATACTTGGGGTTTGTTCTGTTTCTCAGTTACTCCCTTTTGGCTATCAGTATTTATCAAAAACTGAAGTCTGAACTATCTGACAGTCAGTACTTAGCTGCCAAAACATGACAATTTACAATTAATGTAACAGTTGGAATTATTATTATTATTTGGTGAAAACTTAAATACATTTCAATAACAGAGTTTTTATTTCTATATGAAAAATAATAATGCAAGTCCTGGCTTAAAGAGGAAAACATTCACACTATATTCTTTTACCAAGTCCTTATTTAGCAAACTAAAAATCTAAGGATGCCAAAGACAAAAACCATTTTTTTGGGGGGCTGAGTGAAGTTCTTCTCTTTGTATGGGCTGCTACAACACAGAGCTGCACCACACAGCCAGCCTCGCGCTCCTGTCCCCTGCCGTCCTGATCAGCCTGGCAGCAATGCGGTGAGACCATTCGGGAAGCTGAGCTGGATGAACACTTCTGCATCAGTCCAGAAATGAGATCACCTGAAGGTTCCTGCACCCCAGGAATTAAATACTGTATCTGCTCATGGTCACTTCTCCCTTTCAAAACTGCATCTGTATTCACGAGGAGGGCAGCACAAAGGAAACAAGAAAAAGGGAAAAGGAAGGAACAAAAAGGAGGGACATTTCCCTACTGCTCCATAACACAAGATCCTTAGATGAAGGAACAGATGCCTCCTCAACAAATTTGCTGATGACACTAAACTGGGAGGAGTGTTGGATACGCCAGGCAGCTGCGCTGCCATTCAGAGACACTTCAACAGGCTGGAGAGATGGGCAGAGAGGAACCTGCTGAGATCCAGCAAGGGAATGTGCAGGGTCCTGCACCTGGGGAGGAATAACCCCAGGCACCAGCACAGGTTGGGGCTGACCTGCTGGAAAGGAGCTCTGAGGAAAAGGACCTGGGTGTGCTGGTGGACAAGAAGTTAAATATGAGCCAGCAGTGTGTCCTGTGGCCAGGAAGGGAAACAGTGTCCTGGGAGGCATGAACAAGTGTGACCAGCAGGTCGAGGGAGGTTCTCCTCCCCCTCTGCTCTGCCCTGGTGAGGCCACAGCTGGAGTCTTGTGTCCAGTTCTGGGCTCCCCAGTACAGGAAGGTCATGGAACTCCTGGAGCATGTCCAGTGAAGGGCAACTGAGATCATTAAAGGACTGGAGCACCTTTCATGTGAGGAAAGGTTGAGGGAGATGGACCTATCCAGCCTGGAGAAAAGACAACTCAGAGGGGATCTGATTAATGTTGATCAATATCTAAAGGTAGAGTGTCTAGAGGACTGGGCCAGACTCTTCTCATTGGCACCCAACAACAGGGCGAGAGACAACGGGCACAAACTGCAGTGTAGGAAGTTCCACCTGGACATGAGGAAGAACTTTCCTGTGAGGGTGACTGAGCACTGGGACAGGCTGCCCAGAGAGGGTGTGGAATCTCCCTCCCTGGAGATATTCAAAATCCATCTGGACAAAATCCTGGTCCATGTGCTCTAGGAGTCCCTTCTTGAGCAGGGGGGTTGGACTAAATGACCTTCAGAGGTCCCTTCCAACCTCAACCATTCTGTGATCCTTCAAAACCATGAGCTCTCCAGAGGAAGGTTCTGAAGGAAGTCACAGTCCTGCAGCCGACCTCCTCAGCAGCATGACCCTATCCTACTACAGGCTTAAGACCATGAAAAAGGACCACGCTGAGTAAGGCCAAAGGTGCATTGATTCCAGCCATCAGCCTGATATCCATCAGTTCCACCAGTCAGCTCTCCAGCCGCAGCTATAGAAGTGAAGATACAAAGCCAGGGCAAGCGTGCAGCCACACGTGCCAGAAACAGGGTGTGTGCACACCCAGGAACCTGCAGCTCACGTGTTTGCCTTCCAAAGCCAAACACACTCTGTGTTTCATAACCCCAACAGATATTGCTTCCATTGATTTGGCTGGGTGTTTTTTAAAAAATTACCTGGTGCCCACAATCTGCTGGCTCAGTAACGGATCTCTGGGATCTTTCAATAAGGAAGCATGACATCCAGCTCTGCCTTTCTGAACCCTTTCTTTCCCCCCCAGCAGACCAGGCGTACCTTACCATGCAACAGCAGCACTGAGGAGCTGCTAACCATTTTTTTTTTTAAATGGTAAGAGGAGAGATATTTAGCACACAGTTAAAAAAAAAAAAAATAAAATGCAACACTGGCTCCACACACACAACTTGAAATATAATGCAAATCCCTACTTTTATTTTTTTAATGGCAAACAACAGCTGTACAACAGGTGGGAACCAATGACTTACTCAAGGCAAGACTATCCCGTTTTTCTAACTATAAACAGAGGCCACACTTGAAGGGCGACGAGGGAAATGTTAACCTGAGTCTTGCCACAGCTAATGGAATGTTTCAATCTGAACAACTCCTGTTCTCAAAGTTTCCTCTCCCGGCATTAATCCAAAAACTATCGCACAATTGTTCTCTACTGAGGGATTCTGTCCACAGAGCACGTACCAAGGCTGCGAGAGCGAGCAGAGGAGCTGCTGAGCAGGAGCAGGGAATGTGGCAACCATGGCAGCATCTGGGTGGGACAAGCCACAGACAGAGGAGTTGTGCCGCTCACCATCGAGCTGCTCCAGCCACAGCCCTGCTCCCCTCCCAGTAACACTCCCCAGCCGCCTTCAGCACAGCGCTGGGAGGAAGGAGCTGAAACAGAGAGGACGGCTGGAAAGATCTGATGCAGCCAGCACGGCTTCAAGTCACCTCTAACCTCATGAGGCAGAGATCCAGACAGGTCCTCTGCAGAAAGGGCCAGGCACCTACACCCGAGGGAGAAACTCCAGGGGTGATATCACAGTGAAAAGGCTGTAGGACATCATGGAAAGATCTGATCTGTCCAAACCTCCCAATACCTTGTGCAGCCTCAGCTATCACCTTCTAGGTATGGTTGCCCCATCCCAGTCCTACTGGGATGGTGAGAACAGGGAAAAGCTGCAGCTGCAGAGTGGCAAGCTTATTCAGCAACAGATTCCCAGAAGAGAAATATGACAATAACAGCTCAAAAGCCAGCAGAATTGCTGAATTAAAAAGAAAAGTAACCAGGCATTTTTAACTCCTTCTTGGACACCACTGCTGATCTCTTCTCTCTGGCCACCAACCAATGCCAGGAGCAGAGGACATGGCAGGAAGATGTGGCAGGGGAGGGTGAGGTTGGCCATGAGGAAAAGGTTCTTGAGGCAGAGGGTGGTGGAGCACTGGAACAGGCTCCCCAGGGAGGTGCTGATGGCACCAAGCCTGACAAGATTGCAGCAGCATTTGGCCAAGGCCCTCAGGGACATGGTGTGAATGTTGGGATTGTCCTGTGCAGGGACAGGAGTTGGACTCCAGCATCCTGGTGGGTCCTTCCAACTCACAACATGCTGTGATACGATGATTATTACCAAAACAAAGCAGAAGTTTTTATCTAAGAGGGTTAATACATATCAAGTGTTAATAACATAGCTGCTGATAATAATTACTACAAGAATGTTACCTTTATACATCAGTCACATCATACGAGCTCTCCACACAGTCCCAACAAATTGAAGACAAAAAACTCGTCACACAGTGTCCCAGGTTGGCCAGAGAAGCTGTGGCTGCTCGTCCCTGGAAGTGTTCTAGGCCAGGCTGGATGAGGCTTTGAGCAACCTGGTCTAGTGGAAGGTGTCCCTGCTGCTGGCAGGGGGGTTGG
>NW_010327889.1:67822-68030 GCF_000700745.2 Antrostomus carolinensis
GAGGGAAGTGTTTGCTAACAGCATGACTGGAAACCAACCCAACCCAGTTCTCCACTAACCCACCTGCAGATGCAAGTAGTAAAAACACACAACACCTATTCTTAGGGATTCTCACCTGGAAATACAGTGTTTCCACAAACAACTGAGTGGAATCCCAGGCAAAAATGGGAGAATTATGAAAAAACCCACAATAACAAAACCCCACAGA